>NC_134404.1:294364869-294419869 GCF_038048845.1 Mixophyes fleayi | reverse complement strand
ATCGTTTTCCTCTTGCAAGGATCCCCCACAATCTACCTGGAGCTGCCAGATGACAAGTGCAGAACAGGCTTTAAGGTCTTCGGTTCTTAGAGACTTCATCTGATTACAGAGACTGGAAGACAAAGACACGTGTTAAAATATTAGAAAGTCACAATCCTGAGTGATTGTTGCCAATCAGAAGTTACAAAATCAATGAAAAGTAACAAAACTACTATTTAAGAGTGCAGACGATATATTTAAAAGGTGAGCCTGGTACATACACTATATGGACAAAAGTATTATGCCACACCTGTTAATCATTGAATTGAGGTGTTTCAATCAGATCCGTTGCCAGAGGTGTATAAAATCAAGCACCTAGCCATGCAGTCTCCATTTGCAAACATTTGTAATACAAAATGGGTCGTTCTGAAGAACCCAGTGACTTCAAGCGTGGTACTGTGATAGGATGTCACCTTTGCAATAAGACTGTTAGTGAAATTTCATCCCTGCTGGATATTCCACGGTCAACTGAAGTGATATTATTAGAAAGTGGAAGAGTTTAGGAACAGCAGCAACTCAGTCACGAAGCGGAAGACCATGTAAAATCACAGAGCTGGTTCAACAACTGATAAGGCGCATGGTGCGTAACAGTCACCAACGCTCTGCTGATTTCATAGCTGAAGAGTTCCGAACTTCCACTGGCATTAATGTGAGCACAAAACTGTGCGACGGAAGCTTAATGGAATCGGTTTCCATGGCCGAGCAGCTGCATGCAAGCCTCACATCACCAAGACCAATGCCAAGTGTTAGATGGAGTGGTGTAAAGCACACTGACACTGGACTGTGGAGCAGTGGGAACGTGTTCTGAGGAGTGACGATTCACGCTTCTCTGTTTGGCAGTCAGATGGGCGAGTCTGGGTTTGACAGATGACAGGAGAACATTACCTGCCTGACTTCCTTATGCCAAATGTGAAGTTTGGTGAAGGAGGGATAATGGTATTGGGCTGTTTGTCAGGGTTTGGGCTAGGCCCCTTATCTCCAGTGAAGGGCAATCTTAATGCTTCAGCATACCAAGTCATTTTGGAATGCTATGCTTCCAACTTTGTGGCAGACTGAGCTTTGGTCTAATGAAAACAAAGGAAGTGGGGAAGGCTCTTTTCTATTCCAACATGACTGTGCCCCAGTGCCCAAAGCAAGGATTACAAAGACATGGTTTGATGAGTTTGTGTGGAAGAACTTAAGAGGCTCGCACAGAACCCGGACCTCAACCCCATCGAACACCTTTGGGATGAACTGGGACAGAGACTGCGAGCCAGGCCTTCTTGTCCAACATCAATGACTGACCTCATAAATGCTCTACAGAATGAATGGGCACAAATTCCCACAGAAACACTCCAACATCTTGTGGAAGGCCTTCCAAGAAGAGTGGAAGCTGTTATTGCTGCAAGGGGGACCAACTCCATATTAATGTGTATGTATTTGAATACATTGTCATTACAGACCCTGTTGGTGTAATGGTCAAGCATCTGAACAATTTTGTCCATATAGTGTATTTGCAAATCAAACACTGTCTATCATCCTTCCCCCAGATTAGGGTTGGAGCCCTGCCCTAATGCCCAACCATTTCCTACCTAACTACTTCAAGCCTCTAAAAATAAGTCTGTGCAGGGCTGTAACTAGCTCGGTGCGGTATGTGTGACCGCCCTAGACGCCGAAATTGTCACTTGGGGGTAAATGTATCAAGCGGAGAGTTTTTCGGGGAGTTTGAAATACCAATCAGATTCTATCTGTAATTTATTTAGTAGATTCTACAAAATGACAGATAGAATCTGATTGGTTGCTATAGGCAACATCTCCACTTTTCAAACCCGCAGGAAACCTCTCAGCTTGATACATTTACCCCTTGGTCTTTATTATCTTTAACTTCTTGTTTCAGAGTTAGCTACAAAGCTTTTATTACATTGTCATGTAGGGATATTGAACTGTTAATTCCCCAACAATGTAACAATCCCTCAGTAGGCACAATACAGCGCTCTTGAGTGGATGGAAACTGTGTCCATCATATAGCAACAATTGTGGTAACCGTTCACCAATCAAAGTTGCATGGTGTTCTCATATGCAGTATATTTATGTCATTCAGCTTAAAAAAAGAACTTCATGCCTCGGTACAAAGTCTAACACTGCATTGTAGACATCACACCCAGGTCTAACCACTGTCCCATTTGTTAGTCTGGTGCTTTTATTTCAATGGATGTGTTGACAGTCACAAGTTAGAACTACCTTGCATGTTTCTTCACAATTATTTAGAGGCAGTTTCTTCAGAGGAAAATGCCCCTATTTAAATGTAGACTGGACAATCAGAACCGAAGTCCACAAGAAAATTAGCAATATCTTACGTTATATATTTACACTTAACATGGCAGCTTCATTTTTAATAATCAACGGAGGGAATTTAATTAACTGCAAAGTCCGTCGGAGCTTCGCATGAGATGTTCAGTTACCAAAACATTCAGTGTTTTTTGTTATAATTTTATTTATTGAAGAAGTAGGTAGAGTAACCTACTTAGAGGAGGTGCTTATAATTGGGCTTCGTTGGGTTTCCTATTGAATGAGAGATTCTTAGCAGTTTTTTCTTTTATTATTAAGTAAAGGTGATCATCCAGTTCTATGTGGTTTTGTTCGGTATGTTGTGTTGCTCTCTACAGAGGTTCTTTACCAAAACTGTAACCTGCTCTCCTCCCTTCCCTAGTCCCCTCTCCCAATCCCTTTCTCTTTGTTCTCCTTGGTTCTCTACCCCTAAGTTTCTTAAAATCTCAATAAAAATGCTCCCTTTATATAAATAACTAAATGTATTAGTAAAATAAAGGAGTCTATAATAAATCCGCTCTCAGAATAAAAAGGCTAAGTGTGCCCATTCCTCCTTAATACCAGGTTAAGGGGCACATTTATCATGTATCGGACAAAACGAGAAATACTTATCAATCCTTATCGCATGGATAAGGATTGATGTATTTCTCAAATTTATTAAAAATGGATCACAGAAACAGCAGTTCCGAAAAACTGCTGTTTCTGTGATAAAAAACAAACCATACTCACCACTGCCTCTTCGCTGGCTCCAGATCTCCTCCTCTTTGGTGCACTTTCTCTTCTTCATGCTACTGCGCATGTGCCGACCAGAGAACTTGAGGCTGTGACAGGGAGGTATCACAAGATCACTCCCTGCGCATGCGCTGTCCAGCTCTGCTCTCCGGAGCAGAGCTGGACATACCGAAGAATAGAAGTTTTAGCAGCATTTCCTATGAGCTGGCGTACATTAACACAACAAGTTCCCGAAAAAAAACATTTTTTCGGGACTTGTTAGATTGCGGCCAGGAGCAGTCACCATTCTGTTGAATGGTGACTGCTCGCAAAAACGATCAGGAGTGCAAAGCAGCAGATATCCATGATATGCACCTTTAATAAATTTGCGGAGAGCACATCCTGGCCTAATTTACACGGTAATTGCACTACCGTGCTTTCTTAAATATACCCCTTAATCACTTTATTGAAGATTCATCATTGATACTATGGAGGGTTATGAAACACTGCTTGTACCGATTGACAACAGATATGGATGACATTCACACACACACCTAGGACTAAGTGCTGGTAACTTCTTAAGATAGTTCTGCATTGTTCATTAATAAATTAACAGTGACATAATTGACTGTTAGCCAAAAATAAATATTCTTTATCCAGGTGTGGCAATCTCATTTATCTGCTGTTTCAAACTCTTAAAGTTTTGTTAGGTAATTATAAGACTGATTTTCAGATGTGCATGTCAGCTTGTTTTCATCACACACACACACATGTTGAGCAAAATACAAATACACTAGGGGAATAATAAAGTCCCTAAGACATGTGCTACCAGCCAGGATGCAGTATAGGCCAAATGCTCAATAACTGCTGCAATAGAGTTGGATTTGTGCCGTTACAGAGGCTAATCAAAACTTTGCAGAAGATAAAGCAGCTTAAAAATATTAAAGAAATGCTTTAAAAAAAAAAAAATAAAAAAAAAAAATTGGGAAAAGTACAATGATAATACTTGCATTCTTGAGTTTATCCTTAATCTACAATTTTCCATTGTTTCATGAATTTTTCTCTTCCCTTTTCTCAAATATATTTAATCATCCCATGAAAGTCTTGCATACATATTTCATTATAAATTATTTTATATATAGCAAATTCAATTTTCAGTGTCCTTTGTCAAAGTGCTATACAACATTTCAGTTTATATTGTCATTTTGCAACAAAACCATTTTCCAATAATAATAGGCTGTACCTTACAAGGTGATCCCGTTTTCTGCGACTTAGGCCAGTATCCTGGTACAGTTGTAAATCATTGGGCTCCATCTGCAGCAGTATACCTTCTATTGACTGGAGCAAATGGATGAATCCTTTGCAAGACAAGTTATTTCTATAAACACACAAAAAATGCATTATTTGGTTTTAAAAAAAACTTACACATGGGAAATGCGATTTATGAGTTTCCTTTGTTGTCATGGTTCTTTAATTCAGACATATGGTGTGCAGTCCATTGTCCAGTGTAAATGCAAGGCAATCTTTTTGTCCATGAAAAAGAATAATGCAGACAAAGGTTGTAAACAGCTGAATAACATGGCTGCATAGCATCAAGTCTAACAGCAATATCCACATATCCTCCCTTCTGCCACATAGTAGTACACATGTACACAATGTGCACTAAGAACCTACTATTTATTCCAGGTATTATATTACATTGAAATGTTGTAGATTGTTATACATATAATGCATTCTATGGGGGCAATTCCAATGGAAGCTATGTGGCGTGGAACAATCTGCGAAGGCACTCCGTGACGGTGTACAGGGGAGAGCTGGCAAATTTTAGGTTGGGAGGAAAGACTCGACTCAGCAGCCTATTTTAAAGGAAAAAAATGCCGGTGGCCCAGTGACCCAGCCCAAGGTAGCCCATTATGGGAATGGCCTGGGAGGGGGGGGGGGGGAGCATATGCCACCCAGCCAGCCCCTGACAAAGTATCTGTGCTCATTGTTCCTCGTACCCCATAAAGGTGTGTAGAAAAATGAGCAGAGATTCCTTACCATAACAGGTGGTGAAGTGGGCGCAGAACATTGTTTCCAGCTCAAACCCCCCCCCCCCCTATGCTCGGTATGTTCTTAAAATGTGCTCTAGCAGCTTGCCTTTGCACCTGCTATTTTTACGTGCACTTTTTTTTATTTTTTAGAGAGTTATTTACGCTCATTTTGGGACCAGCACTGTATCATCTCCTATTTGTGCATTTTTAATGTAATTATCATTTTTTTTACACTCCCTTCAGATTGTTAGACAAGATATGTAGAAAGGAAAGTAACATATCTATGAATGATTGTGCATCATAAAGGATTTATGGATGCTGGAGTGTTTACCTTAAGGAACGATCATTGGTTATTCACATATTGAATGGACAGATTGATTAGACAGACCTTCATGAATTAAACAGATTTACGTAAGTATGGAGATAATAATTAGATATATTATCTTGCATGTAGAGGAAATACCTATTATATTCAAGATGGTTAAATTGAACTTATAATTACTAAGAAGAAATAAATATGTACAGAGCAATATTACATTTTAGTTCACTTTTGCCAAGAAAGCAACATGACTGCTGGCAATGAATGCATGAATGCATCGGTCAATGGTGGGCAATAGGCTATCCACGGACGGGCATTCACCTATAGAACCCAAGCCAGGTGATCCCGATCTTATTGTCTGGTGTGTAATAAGCAGAGAATGAAGCAGAACAGGGGCAACCGACTTCCACGTCACGTATCCTTCTCTGCATAGTTCAGGGAGGTCACGCAGCATATTCAGAGGAGGAGGGGGCAGTGCAGTGTGTAATATCTCTCCTTCTGTGCGGCCCTCCGACATTCAAGTGGCCCTCAAACTAAGCCAAGTTGCCCATCAATGGCATAGGTGAACTGAAGGATCATGAATATTCCACCAACTGGCTATGATACGGAGAAGACTTACTGAACACTTGGAATAGCATTAACAGCTGTAGTATTTTAAATTGTGGACACAAAGCTGTCCTCAGTAGAAGGAAATCTTCAAACCATATGGCTAAAAATACAGTTTACTTTATTACTGTGCTTTTGATGTTATATGCCAATTTTTTACTGTATGATATATACTAAATTGAATTAAAGGGGAATTATTAATTATGAAATAAAACTTTTACATGTTATAAATAATTTTTAAAAATTGTAAACAGTACTGTTTGAATAATATGCAAACTACTGCAACATTTAAAGAAGAGTATCACAAAACATAATTATACAATTAAATCTACTAATGTGAAAGAGGAAGGTTACCATTTTCTATCATTTCTGCATTACTAATTGGTCATGCCATTCGTTTCCGTATGATGGAAAACTTAGTCCAATAACCACCCCTGTTGTCTCATGTGCTCTGCACTACAATATAGCTCCTTACACACCTATGCCATCATACGTCAGATGGATGTCTCTAACGATTTCACCAACGAATGAAAGTCCCGATGAGCATGCAGATTCAGGTGTACACACCTACACAATTTATCGTCAGACCTGTACCCTACATCTCTCATAACCGTCTGCTGAAAACACATTGTCCAATCGCTGATCCAGATTTTTAGGAAGTTTAGAAAACCAAATCAACAGATGCGATGTGGTTTGTTACAATAAAACATAATCGTGGGAGCGAGCACACTCTTGCAATATCTGACCAAACGGATGTGAATTGTGTGATCAGCACAATAATTGTATAGGTGTGTACCCAGCTTCAGTGTGGGCCTGCGACTGAAAATTTCTTACAGATCAGGTTGTGTGGCAGCCTTACTTGACAGCCAGATTACTGCATCTATTAGAAACTTATCTTCCTGGGCCTTACAAGTGCTATTAAGTATTATAATAAGCAGCTATTGTATATATGATAAAGGAAATGACAAATTTAGTACAATCCTTATTTGCGTTCTCCTGTTTTGTTGAGAAGAAGATCTGGTTATTTTGCAAATGTTCTATAGATCAAAAAGTATTTTAATTATTACCGAATCTAGAAGCAGACAGCATGTGGCGGTCCAGCAGCTGTAAAACTACAAGTCCCAGCATATCTTTCACACATCTGTTTAGTTCAACATCAGCTAGAGTGCCACAGCTTGCTAACCTCTGCGCTAAACTTTTCTTACAGGGTCTCACTTGGAGAGTGGCACTTTGTAGAGATAGTCTAGGAATATTTAGGCGAGACATGCCAGTAGATGCTGTATGCCTACAGAATTAATAATATGGTTATAATAGCTATGTGAGTCACCAGTACAGGCCTCTTGTTCTCAAGTGGACTTGAAAATCTTAATGTGTTTGCCTGTTGTGAACCAAGTTTACTAAAAATATGATGAAGGATCATAATGTAGAAATCCTTCATGCATAAAGAGGCCAGCTGATAATTAATAATTTGTAGAAGTGCCAGGGTAATTGTCACCGCATTCGCCAAGGTCTTGAGAGGCAGGAACAATTGATCAGTATAGAGGCGCAGCCCGCCAGCTATCTCTTGGTTTGAGATCAGATCTACAGACCACCTGCAGACACACTCATCTTGTGGTGCACAAATGAGGAATTGGTGCAGGCTTGAGTTGTTTAATAATGCAAATTAAGATTTAAACATTGTGACAATAGAAATCTGTTAATCCTTTTTACAGCGTTGTAAATAGCCATTCATGCTTCACTTCCAGACCGCCAGCTTTGTGTAGGGTTTAACGTTAAATAGACACTACAAGAATCAGATATCTGTCCAGAATTCTGGCCTGCTTTCAAGACATTTTCTGGTCGGAAATTATTAAAAGCTTGATTATTTTTTTTTTAATTCAAACAATAGAGAACACTACAGAATAGACTGTTGTATATATCAACACAAAATAAGACAATACGAGCAAAGGACAGTGTACAAACAGCTGTGCATGCATCAACAGAGTGTTTGTTTTAGGTGCACAAAGCTAGAATATAACCTAGATTCAGCTAAGCAGGGCTTTTCTTTGCTTTCTTAACTGGCCTCACCAAACCTTTATTTTGCTACATTTTCCCCCAGCGTGATTATGTCTGGGTGGTCTTTCTGGGTGCCACTTGAGGGGACAGGAGCAGGAGGAAAGGGACACCAGCAGAAAGAAGATCAGAATTTATGACAATCTGCAGCAGGCTCAGGATCAAGGGGTCAACAAACAAGAGCTTCCACCCTTTTACAGGTTGCTTCCTGGAAACAGTCTGATTAAGCTGACAGCTTGAATTATATCTGTTACATTCTATAGCAGACAATACATCTGTGCTTGGCCATCTTCAACCCAGCTGTAGCTGTGCAGCAGAAGAAAAAAACAGCTCTCTGTTTGCAGAACAAGGGAAACACTATGCCTTAAACTTCAGTTATTTACAGTCTTTGTTGAAGAATAGTAGGTAGACAGTGTGAGATGTCTTGACATTTTCTGATTAAATCATACTTACACCTTATCTAACAATGTATTTGTTCTCTGATCTATTTCTTTGTGCTGCCATCTTCACTCTAGAGTCGTACAATTCTAAAGACCAATCATTGGAGACAGGGCGTGGCCTATCACCAATGATGGGGCTTGGTCACAGAAATTGGTTCATGGCATGTAGCTCATTATGGCCTAGTTTTGTCAGATATGTCAAAACTAGTAAGAAATGGCCTGGGTGCACAGTACTCTTGCTTATTTTAAAGTTGGAGATAGAGAGGTATATAAAACTTACTTTTATTTATTACAAACAAAAAAGCGAAATAAATCCGACTATCCTCATTTAAAAACAATTGTGTGTGTTTAAAATCCACTAATAGAGTGATTCTGCCTCTTATTTTATAAGGGATCGATCATAGGTAGTATAATAAAGGTATATATTGATAGTGGTATAATAATATAATATGGTATGATAGTGCTGCATGAAAGATTGTCTATCTGTACACTATTATAAATATATCCCGGTATAATAACCACTTAAATTGCAGCAGATTGCAGATACGTATAGATGGGTATAGGCAAATTCTGCTCCTTCTAACTTGGGGTATATTGGAGCAGTTAAGAACAGAAATTCCCTGCAATATAGAGAGGCAAGCACTGGATCAGCGGAACGCCGATGCGCGTTTCGCTATGTGTGCTTAGTCGTGGCACCCCAAGTTAGAAGGAGCATTAGTTAGGTAGTTAGCAAGACACGTTCAGGAATATCGCTGCATACCGCTCCGTTAGACCCAAAGTGAGAAGGAGCAATAGATAGGTAGATAGCAAGACACATTGTTGTATTATAATAGAAGGTTTCTCTATAGCAGAATTTGCCTATACCCATCTATACGTATCTGCAATCTGCTGCAATTTAAGTGGTTATTATACCGGAATCTATTTATAATAGTGTACAGATAGACAATCTTTCATGCAGCACTATCATACCATATTATATTAGCAATTCCTTTAGGATACTACCTATGATCGATCCCTTATAAAATAAGAGACAGAATCACTCTATCAGTGGATTTTAAACACACACAATTGTTTTTAAATAAGGATAGTGGGATTTATTTCGCTTTTTTGTTTATAATAAATAAAAGTTAAGTTTTATATACCTCTCTATCTCCAACTTTAAAATAAGCAAGAGTACTGTGCACCCAGGCCATTTCTTTCTGTTTCTGGTTCACATTATCTATCGATGGCTGGTGCACCCTCTGTACCTATAGGAAATAAATATCATCTTTCAAAGTAATAAAAGAGGAGTTACTCTTGTTCATTGGTGCGACATAACCTTTGTTTATGTCAAAACTAGTAGCATTAAGACACCTTCATCAGACATTTTGAGAAAGGCAGCCGCAGTCACTGAAGGATTAGGGGTCTTATGTTTAACCTGCTTACATTTTCTGGGCTGAAACAATATTAAATTGAATGAAACCTATCAATTCACTAATAACTAGTGACATCACAGAGATGAAGAACCTATAGAAATACATTTAATGCTTGAAAGGGCACCTGTCACCATGACCATGTACTATTTTTTATTTATTTAATTTTTGTTTTCATTAAATGACATAAAAACTGTTCTACTGTTTTTAAAAATGACTTCAGATATTACTGCAATTTTTTTTTTACTGGACTTACTGACTTATCGTAGACGCTGATGAAGAATCCCCATATGAATTATGTTCTGGTGTGTTTGGGAAGTGTTTGCTTGAGAGATTTTGATTAGTCTCCTTGACAGCTTCATGTTTAGCCTTTGGTACCAGTGTAGGTTTATCTTCTTTCCCATAGATGGCATCAAGTAGGTCAGCAGCACCCATCTCTTCTGAATCAGAGATGGACACGGTGAGGTCACTGCTGGTATTGGAAAAATCGTTCTCCTCTTGCTTTGAGACTGTATGACAACCTGTTAGAACACAAGCAACAGGACAATACTTGAACTGACAGTTCCTTTATTTTCACAGAGAGGTTAGATTGGCACTTAGATCTAGCAGTGTATTGCCTCTTGTGATTGTATTAAAAAATTCTTTATGAAAACATTTTCTATTAAGTATTTATTTTGTTTGACACCATTATGACCATTTGTTATGATATTATTATTGTTGCATTATTATAAGCCCCAGTGTTTGATACAAAAGAATGTGTCTTTTCACGCATGAATCCCAATTTGTTTAGAGGGTAATTAAATCCCCCTTAAAAAAAAAAAAATTTAAGATTTTTATTTATGAGATTGACAACAAAAAGAAGTAAGCACATTAGATACATTTAGCACCATAAGAAAAATAAAACAAAACAAAAAACATACAAAATTATTACAGATTCTGGAGCACATTTTCTTTCTTCCTTCTTTTTTTTTTGAATTGATGGCATTTAAGGAACAGGTAAGTACATGTATAGGCACGAGGACGCAGGCCAGCACCCCACCTCCCCTTTTAAGACCAACTATTCAGAAGACAGATGTTCGATCGGCGGGACTCTGGCACACATACGTAATTCATACCATCCTGTATTATGAAAGCTTTTCCAAATTTGTATGCGTATAGCTGTTAGGATCTTACCTGTTCCCCGCTCCGCTGCGCTGTCGGGTCTGGCAGCTTGTCATCTTCAGCGGTGAGCGCTCTCCCTGATGGCGCTGCTGCACTTCCGGATTCTCGCAGCAGGGGTCATGTGACTCTGGGCGGGGAATTCAAAAACTACTTATTCCTGCTCTGACACGCTATCTGTGTCAGAGCAATGTGTTTCCTGACTCCTGTGAACCTGCTCCCTGTGTACTACTTTATTCCTCCTACTCCTGTGTACCAACCTGGCTGTGACCTGACTATTCTTTGGCTTATTCCTGGCACCACGTATTGGACTGTCTTACCTATGTACCGACCCGGCTGTGTTATCAACTACTCTCTGGATTTCCCTCTGGCACCGTATACCTGATATCTCCTGTGTACCGACCCGGCTGTGTTCCTGGACCCATCTCCTGCTACGCACTCACTAACTCCGTGCACCTACCGCTTACTGCTCCAGACCTTCAAACCCTGGAATTCACGGTTAGTGCCTGTACTTACATCACTTGTCATATTGCCTGTCTGACTATCCATCACTTAGAACCTTCTCCCTTACGTCAGTAGGCTAACCTGGGGACCGCGACCTGCGGTTCTTCGGCAGCAAAGACCACACTACCTTGCGGTGGTTCTTGGTGAAGACCGGAAGGCCATTAGACTCCGCGCCCTAGGTAAGCCTGTGCAAATACTGACTAAGGCATTTAAATCGTAACAATAGCTTGCGGTAAAAGGTCTATTAGGCTTTCCCAGGTGTTAAAGAGATTTTCAACTCTGCTTTCTTTTTGTAAAGAGGTTTCTATCCAATCCATGCGAAAGACATGGTAAAGTTTTTGTCTAAATAATGATAGTGTAGGTGGTTCTTTCTGAGCCCAGACCTGCAGAACACTTTTCCTAGCTGCCGCCGAAATAGCAAGTAATAATTTTCTACAACCCTTGGTCACCTTAATTTCTGCTGGCAATATTCCGAATATTGACCTTTCCTGGGAGAGTGGGACATAATTTATCAAGTGGGCAAGTGAGTATCTCCAGAACTGGACCCAGAAACGCTTTATATGAGGGCAGTCCCACAAACAGTGTGTTAGATCTGCCTGATGGGTTCCACACTTTGGGCATTTATGATTATCTGCCATACCTATTTGAAAGCGTCTGAGTGGAGAAAGATAGGCTCTATGAAAGATTTTTATAAACATCTCTGAATAGGTCATGGCTGGGATTAAACGCAATTGTTTTGACAAGGCTTTCAATAGATAGTCTGGGGTTATGGAAGGGAATCGTTCCTGCCACTTGGTGATACCTTTCTTAGAATTATTGAAATCAAATCGATGACGTAGAATGGAATAATGTTGTGAAATAGCTTGATGTAGCGGGACTGGTTTAGATAGAATTGGGTCTAGTGGGTTATCCCAATCGACCGGAGAGAACTTGTTTAAGACAGTTTTAATATAATGTTGACTTTGAAAGTAGGCCAAGTTATGAGCACGAATGAAAGGAAAAGAAGAAGAGGCTTGATCGTGCGTCATAGGATTACGAGACACCTTATCGATTAGTGGGTGGATTATTGAAATTCCCAATTTTTCCCACAGTGTAAAAGCATAGGAAGCCATGCAGTCTTGGAATTCAGGATTACGTAATAGTGGGAGATATGGTGAAACATGTGGGTTTAATTTGAATTGCTTACAGAGTTGATGCCATAATTTATAGGTAGTAAAAAAGGATTGGATTATCACTAACCAGGTCTGGTAATTCCTGTTTGTGCATGTGGATAAAGGCACGAAGGTCTATATCCGGAAGGACATTTTGGTCAAGTATGGTGCAAGTATATGTGGATGTGTTATGAATCCAATCTCTCAAGTGCCTTAACTGAGCCGCCTGGTTATATTGAGCCACATCTGGTAGATTGAAGCCTCCCCTCTCTTTTGGTTGTTGTAATTTTGTGAGTCCAATTCGGGCCTTTTTCGAGTTCCAAATTAATTTACGAAAAGTCAAGTTTATTCTTGATGAATCTGATTTTGTTAAGAGTAGAGGGAGAATTTGCAGAGGATATAGCAGTCTCGGAAAAGTAATCATTTTTATCAGATTGATCCAACCTCCTAAGGACAGATTAAGTCTACCCCACCAATTTATTTCTCGTTCAGTTTCCAGAATTGACTTAGTGATATTTAAATTATAGAGAAGGTGGATATTTTTCGGAAGAGAAATTCCTAAATATGTCATAGAGGACTTTTATCCAAGTAATAGGGATATCATGTGCCCATGTTGGTTTGGTAACTTCCTTTGATAGATACATAGCTGATGATTTTTCAAAATTAACCCTGAAACCCGAAACTTGACCAAATTCCGCAATACGAGCCATCCATGGTCGAATGGAGTGTTTTGGATTGGAAATGTAGACCAATACGTCATCAGCGAAGGCTATTCGTTTTATCTTCTGATTACTGATTTTGATGCCCTCTAGGAGATTCCAATTCTGCAAGACTCTGCGCATGGGATCCAGGACCAAGTTGAAGAGCAGAGGGGAAAGAGGACATCCCTGACGTGTCCCACGGGACATTGTTAGAACTGGGCTTTTGAGACCGTTAATCAGCAATGAAGTGTTGGGGGAAGTATAGAAAAAAGCTATTAGGGCCTTAAAGTCGTTGTCAAAACACCTCAGTGAAAGAATCTCATGAAGGTATGGCCAAGACACCGTGTGAAATGCTTTCTGCGCATCGAGACTTAAAAGCATGTTTGTGAAAGGAATTGTTGTGGATGCTACTATGGCCGAAATTGCCGCACGCACTCCCTTAACCGAGTGTCGTCCATTGACAAATCCTAATTGATGAGAGGTTAACAAATGGGGGAGTATGCCTTGGAGTCTATTAGCCAATATTTTGGCCAGTAATTTATAGTCTAAATTAAAGAGAGTAATTGGGCGATAAGAGCCCTCATCCTGAGGATTCTTCCCAGGTTTGGGTATGAGGATTGTATGAGCATTATTAAAAGATGGGTAAGGCGTTCGTTCTCTGTGAAGTTTGCAAAAAAGTTCAGTCAGGATTGGTTGAATTTCTCCACGCAGAGATTTCTAATATTCGGCAGTTAGGCCATCAGGACCAGGGGCTTTGTGCAATTTCAATACTTTAATTGCCAAGTCTACTTCTTGAGAAGTAATTTCTCCTGCAAGAATCTCCCTTTGGTCAGAAGTCAATGAGGGAAGCTTTGCTTCTCCCAGTAACTTAGACATCATTTGCTGGTCTGGCGGAGTACCTGAATATAAAGTTGAGTAATATTTATAAAATTCCATCAAGATCTCTTCTGAACTAGTAAGTAGACTCTTAGGAGAATTTGTATTAATTGCCACTATATGTCCTCTGCGTTTGTGAGTTTTGGTCATATTTGCCAATAATTTACTGGCTTTGTTACCCCCATTTAAAATACTTGTTTTTTGTAAAATCCATTTGTTGTTTGGCTTGGCATGTTAAAAAGCTTTCCAATAATTGTCGCGCTTCTCTATGTGTAGTTAGGGATGCTTCTGTTTGAAGTTGAATATGACGATTGTAAGAGTCTGCCGAGGCTTTGTGTAAGGCTTCAGAAGTTTCTTTTCATTTTTTTACGATGGTTTGAGACATATGCAATTATCCTTCCCCTCATGACTGCTTTTGAAGTCTCCCAAAAAAGAATAGGATTATTCCAGTGGTCTATATTATCATCTAAGTATTCTGCCCATGCATTGGTCAAAAATTGTTGGAAATACTCAGAGCCATGCAAATACGCCGGAAATCTCCAAATACGAGTTTTCTGACCCGAACAGGGTAATTGGATAACAATTGAGATTGTCGCATGATCCGAAATGACTATGTCATCAATATCCACTCGCCTAATTAGGGGCATCAACTGGTCTGCTATAAGTATGTAGTTGATTCTGGAAAATGAGCCATGTACACTAGAGTAATATGAGTATGAGCGATCTGACGGGTTCAGAAGGCGCCATGGATCAACCACACCACATTCCACTGCCAGTCTCGCGAAATAGTTGGAATCAGAAGTTCTAATCAAGTTTGATATACCTGATCTATCTAACTTTGGATTAGCTACTGAGTTAAAATAAAAAAAAAATTTTTTAATTATTTATAGGTGCTTGTTTTCCCATTGTATGTATTAATTATTTTACAAGAAACTCCCAAGACACTAATGTGTAAAATGCATGAAAATGTCATGACCAGACTATTTTAATTTATTTGAACAAATTACACATTACAATTTTACACAAATGTTAAAAAGGAAAAGGCTGATTTCACAAAATTGTATTCTGCAGATTTGTTTATTTTCATTGTGCTTGGATACAACAGACATGTTGAGGTCTTCTTTGGATTGTTTATGACAGGTTGTTATTTGACCTGTTGTCAACTGACCTAAAAGAAACAAATTTTCCTGGACAACAGAAGTACGTGAAGGCGAGCTTCCCTCTAATGCCAACACCTTTCAAAAACTGGCAGAACACCACTATGGGTGCACTGTCGCTATTGGTCCAGCAATGACTGTGCCCTATCAACCCCCTTCAAGCCCCCACCTGCTTGGAAACCGCACTGTTCTAATGTTCTAATTTGGCCTCTAGACAAATTAGTACTAAAACGCTTTTACAAGGATTAATTTTTTAACCGTAATCTGCACTAAACAACAGCGACCATTTCTGAACTTGCCAAACTTGCTTTCATTGTCTAACTGGGTGAAAAAAAGCTAATTGCAGATTGGTTACTGTAGTTCAATGCAAATTGTACACTTAACGGAAATTTTAGTAAGTGAATGCTGTGTTGGATGGCGATTGGAAGATGACGACAAAAATATATTTTTAATTTTCTTATTGTTTTTTAAGGGAATGACTATGGTAGACATGTCTGTAAAGAAAACCTTGTATTTACTGTAAGGAAAGGCTTCTGAAATGGCAATATAGAATCAGTTTTAATGTAAAAACAAAATAAATATAATTGAACATTAAGGGAATGGACCACTTTTGGACATGCTCAGCACCCCCTCTGGCACCATGTATTTTCAGCCCAGGGCAGACCCATACATTTCAATTTATGACTGGCTCTTTACATACATTTCTGATCTGCACAGCTGGTTTAGTATTGACTGGTTCACAGCAATGAGCCAATAGATTGAAAGATTTATTAGTCGGATGCCTATACTAGTTTAGAGGAAACAACCACCTTAGAAAAGGGTTTAAAGCACCCTTCGCTGCAACTAACAGAATGATGAGGTCCCTCCTTAAGAACCTACTGGTATAGATCCTTGGAGCAATGTATTCTCCAGGTATAGGACATTGAGGCATTCTTTGTCAGGATATACAAGGAATCGCAAATGGAAAGCCTCAATATTTGTCCAATCAAATGCCTTCAATACCCTGGAAGGATGGAGCACAGAATGGGAGACAATATCTTGTAGAAATGCTAGGCGGTTTGTGAAAACTCTCAACAGAGAATATTCTCAAAAACAGTAGAACGCTGCCAGTTTAACTTCCGAATCTGGTATAATTTGTGCAGTTTACATTTGAACTGCACACCTATAATCACCGCACTCTTACGTGGTTCTCAACTGCAACGTACATGAGTTCTCTGATGGGTTTCAGTTGTTATGGTCATCCAGCAAGATCCAAAACAGGCTCTCAGGCCAGGATGAATTTTACGCAACAGAGTGTGCACCAGGTTGTTCTAGCGATAAAGCCATGTCACTCAGAATAATCAAAGTAACACAGTTTTACTTAAAAATGAAAGCAGTTTTAGGGTTCCATCTGCCTCTTCATATTTAATTAATAAGATATATTATCTCGGCCACCACCTACCAGATAGCAGCAGACTGGACGTAGCCTACCACCCCTGCAAGGCAAACTGCTCTCAATAGAATTTGGGATACCTACCGAATGGAGTTCATGACCAGAATTCTCCACAAAACCTTTACCAAAGTCTGGGAGCCCTGGGCATCTTAAATAAATGCTGCCCCCATTCTATTAATGGAATAAAACAAACAAACACCCAGGAACCTAAAACAAAAAATGTAAAAACGTAACTTGCTAGGTTCATTCCTTGTTGGTCCTCTTGCACCCCCACCCCCCACCAAAAAAAAACTCCTTCCATAGCAGCAAGCCACACTGCACTGTCCCCCCCCCCTTTTTTTACAGTTAAAAAGTTGATCAGCAATCTTTGACGCAACAGCCTCCTGATGACGGTAATCCTGATTGGTAGTACTTTGATCACACCAACATGTAAATTGGATTTATTTACCCTTTTTCAATATATCATGCCCTGTTTTAACTGGCATTTGATGATCTTGTATTAAGTAAAATCTTTAAAAAAAATGAAAGCACTTTTAAATGAGCACTTTTATTTATTATGTTTATAGTGTCTTTAAAAAGAGACATTTTTGAACTTAAAGGATCAGTAAACGCTTTAAAAATATTTTGAACTCACTCACGCCCCAGTTGCCATAAACAAGCATGCTTCCTTCCCCCCACCATGCCAAAAGGTGATATTTGAATTTCTCCACTCATAAATAAATAACATCCTTTTGGATTAAAAAGCAATCCACATCAGTCTATTAATTTTAAACAGCTAAAACTGCTAGGATAACAAGTTAGCCATAACATAGAATAGACAAAATGTAAATATTTAAAAAAAAAAAAAAAAGTCCTGCTTCCAGCCAAGGACAATATAGAATATAGGAGGAAAAAAATAATCTATGGTAAAGAAAAAAATAAATAAGTAAACTCATCATACCTGACAGATTTTCACAGGCGCTCCGGTTATCTGATGTTTGTTTATTTATGTAATCTCTGCCATCAGGTGGAGATCCAGAGGGGCTTGTGTGTGTAAATCTCTCTTCATTAGGAACCAGCCTTTCATACATCAATGAATCTTCCACCTTGTTGCCTGGGCTGTCATTCTGTAAATCCCCTGTTCTGTTCTCTGGACTTAATCTTTCCAGAGTCTGTGTGCTAAGTTGTGCAGATTGCTTGCTTTCAACTAAATGTTTCCTACCACTTTGAGTCTTGTCGATCTCTGCACGGTGTGTTCCTGCATCCTCAGTAGCAGCGATGAATGTGACCGGCATTTTTTGACTAATCTGGAAGGATGATGTCTCCACATCTATTTTGTCAGGCTTATTTAAGCACTGAGTATCACTATTAGCTGGCACCACACAGCTGTCTGTCAGATTGCTGTTTATTGCTGCCTGTCTGGCTGAATGTGGGTCAGAAATAGAAAAGCTCTTTGTGGGCCGGGGAGATTTCCTCTGTGTAAGGCAATGCTCAATGCTTGAGTTGGCTGACATTTGGCGGCCCATAAAGATTGTTGCTGGATGATAGCTTCTTCTTGACATGTCTGCGCTTGTGTTAATTTCTGCCTGTTGTGAAACCTGCAGCATCTGGAAAATAGAGGTTTGGGGGCTTTAAAAGAGAACAGGACACTCTGAAATTATTTTCTTTCCTCCTTTAAAATGGCATGTTTTCACCAGCAAGTATAAAAAATGCTTTTAAGATGCCGGATAAAAGATTTAATAATATTATGTATCATAATAATATTATTAAATATTATAATTGGAGTCTCAGTCTCCAATTTTATTTATTCACTTTAACGCATATATTATGACAATGGAATACTGAAAAAATGGATTACAAACAAAAGGATAGTGTTAAATTCCTCCAATCATTTTAACAGCAGCTTTATAAAATAACCTTTGTTCTTTACTTTAGAACACACTTTATCAATAATCAATTTGGTGACATTTTAACAAGACTTTTGCTAATTTTACAGTGCTTTCATATTTGACTTTTAATTCATCCAAGTTTGTTTAAAAACACCCTCCTGTCTTTTCTATCTTCTTTAAATACACAATTGTGCTGCAAAGCCACATAACATCGTAAAACACTGTATATAAGATGACCGAGAAATAATAAAGTAAAATGGTTAGAAACAAAGCATAATACATCAAAACTCAGCCCTCCGTTAACTAATCAAAAAATAAAACAGCCATCAGTGAGACAGAGTCTAGAGCAGGCCTGACCAACTTGTGACTTTCCAGGTGTTGTGAAACTACAAGCCCCAGCATGCTTTGCCAATAAATAGCTAGACGATAAATGGCAACAATGCTGGTACTTGTAGTTTCACAACACCTAGAGAGGTATAGGTTAGTCAGACCAGCTCTAGAGTGTAAGAATATTCACCGGATTGATCGATAGCCCATGGGGTTTACCATGTACGAACAGACCTCATTAAAGTGATCAATAGAGAATCACTATGGGAACTGCATTAATAGTTGTGACGTCACACGATGTACAGACTTTTTTTTTTTTTTTTTTTTAAACAATATTTTTTTTATTAGAAGCATTCTATACATGTAATAATTATGACATCAATCACATTTTATAGTGTTGTAAAGGAAATAAATATATCAGATTAAACATTGGAAGTTACCAAAAAAAATAAAGAAAAAATAAAGGTATTACATAAAACCTTTTTCGGAGACTGATAATTAATGATACAATTGAATCAGATATGACCCATAAACTGCTTAACATGAGTATTAATGTGTTCATAAAACAAACAGCATTTCTCAACATATTCATTAGTACGTTTATATCTCCCACGGCTGGAGCTAAGCAATGTACAGATTTTTGTGCATTTTTTTGGTCTGTCTAGCGCTTGAAATCATACCAGGTGCATTTCAATATATTTTCATTAGCCATACTATTTTGCAAGGCTTTACGACAAGGCTTATCAATTATGGGAGTCGTTTAAGACGTATCAAAAAGTTTGCTGCACAGTGCAAAAACGGCTTTGGACCTGCAGTGAGCTCAATAACCACCAGTGGGCCTAGATTACATTGGGTTTGTGGAGCAAGATGGCGATATTTGCAGATAAACGGAAGGCTACACACAGGGCCGGATTAAGGGAATGGAGGCCCCTGGGCTAAGGGAGCTTCCATTCCCCCGTGAGGGCCCTCCCCCGTGATCCAAGCCGCCCGCTTCCCCCCCGGCACTTACCTCCTTCTCCGGCGCGCTGTACGCTCTTTACTGAGGAGATCTCGTGAGAGTGACACTCACGAGATCTCCTCAGTAAGGAGACTACAGCGCGCCGGAGAAGGACCGCAGTGAAAGTGCTCAGCAGCACTGATCGCGCCGGGGGCGCCCCCGCCCCCGACCGATCAATACTGCTGCTGAGCACTTTCAAGGGCCCCCTGGATGCCATAGGCCCCTGGCTGTAGCCCAGTTAGCCCTATGGTTAATCCGGCCCTGGCTACACAGGCAGAGGGGAGGAGTTAGACGGAAGGAGTTCATAAAGTATGGAGCAATTATGCAGCTCACTTTGGGAAGCAATGCAAAACAATATTGATTTTTGCAGAGGATGATTAAAAGATAAAGGGGGTTGAGAGGATGTGATTTGCGGCAGTTCCTGCTGTGCAAAGCTCAGAGCAAGCAGTCTTGGGGCTAGAGTTACTAAACTGTGGGTTTGAAAAAGTAGAGATGTTGCCTTTAGCAACCAATCAGATTCTAGTTATTTATTTAGTACATTCTACAAAATAATAACTAGAATCTGATTGGTTGCTATAGGCAACATCTCCACTTTTTCAAACCCACAGTTTAATAAATATACCCCTTGGAGTCTTTTGCCAAGACCTGTTGTAGAAGTTCCCAACAAACACATTTCTGTGGGGGTCTGTCGGCCGTCGTAATAAAATTATGAAATGGTGGTAGGCAGTCACGTCACGTTTATTTATTTACTTTAGTCGTCATAGTGACAAGGTTTTACCCAGTCCTGGCATAAGCCATCTCATGTTAATAAGAGGACTATTACACAGCGTACCAAACAAAATAAAGCAGCTTGGTAGGGGCGTCAATAATGAAAGTTAAATATCTAATGGTCACAAAATGTTGACTGGCTTCAAATGGAGACCATTTTACAGTATTGCTGGAGCTGCAGTTGTTTTTACCTGGTCATGTCTACAAATATGAGGTCACATGTGCAGCCCCTGTTGGTGTGAAGCCAGGAGGTGTGCATGCTTAAGGACTTGGGTGCATCTATGACCCTGGTAATCCCTTATTTAGTACCTAGATCTCAAGCATTGAGTTGCAAAGTGAAAATCACTTTGCCGTGAAGACAGCAAAGAGACATCCTAGTGGCGAGCACGTGCATGAACTAGTGCAGTGACCATGGGTTGGTGGAGGTGAGAGAGCTGAATAGATTCCCAGAGGACATTGTGTTGGAGACTGACTTAGGGCGTGAACTGGCCAGTTATTTTGTGCGGGAGAACAGCTGCAGATCATAGAATAAATGTAACAGACCTTGGTGTCCCCACCTGGACTGAATCGGTTTGCACCAGCCGTCCAGTGGTCAGGTCACAGGCTTCAGCCAGGTTTAAGAAGAAGGACCAACGTGACGACATAGGGTATCATGACCTTGGAAATAGAAGTTTAGCTTGCTGGACACCCATTCATGTCCAAACAGTGTTTAATATTGCTTGAAATTTAGAGTGTAAACATATATGTATGTATGCACTTTCTGTCTATTGTATATTCTTAAATGTTTAACACACTGCTACTATTGTGCAAACATGCCTTTTGTTTGAGTACTGCAGTATGCTTCCTGGCAGTTGTATCTATCAGCAGGCGTCCCACTGAATCGTATCCAAGTTAGCAGACATGCTGGAGGCACACACAGCAGGATGCCTGCAAGTAAGAGGACAACTCGGGGAGGTCCAAGGGCAGCGCCTGGTGAAAATATGAGTCATGAAAAAGACACAAATAAAAGGCACAGGGAGACTCTCTTCAGGACAGTGCTGACAGAGTCATTACTCCTGTGGATTTTGCCTGTGTGGACATAGATGCCTCCGCGGACAGTGATTTCTTTGTGGACGTGAAAAGCAGGAGGACATTGATCTCAGTCCCTTCTACATTTGTAGAGGAATAAAGACCATAGTGCATTTGAGTGACTTGAGACACAGATGTTGGTGAAGTTCAGGAATGTGTAGCTGGCCGTACAGTGAACCCTTTGTTTTTGTCACATATTTTCTATCAAGCTGTGTGTTTTATAGGTATAAAAAAAGGTGCATCTTTCACCCACTATTTCCCCAGGTAATTTATTTAACCCACAGTGAGATACTGAGGCGGCCTCAATTTAAAAACACATACACCTTCCACATTGGTTGTTTACAATGTATAGTTTTAGGCGTATTATTATTATTATTATCATTTATTTGTTAGGAGGGAAGAGGGCCCTGCTCATGCGAGCTTACATCCTAAGGAAGGGTAAACAGAACAGGCACAAGGGGAGCCAGTTGAGGCAAGGGGGGAGAGAAGGGGGAACGAGCGAAGGAGATGAGGGGGTTAAGTGGATGGTTGGTAGGCTTTGCGAAGAGGTGAGTTTTGAGTGCACATTTGAAGGAGCACAGAGTAGGAGAGAGATGGATGGAACAAGGGAGATCATTCCAGTGAAGGGGGGCCGCATGGGAAAAGAATATTTCCAGTTGTGGATGTGACCGGAGGCGATACAGGAGTCAGACTTTATTTTAAATGTTGTTTGATCCCTACATTCAGTGTGCATATCTTCAGAAAGGGGTCCTTAAATGTTGATGCAGGAAATATAAACTTTGCAGACAACCTGTGTGCAGTGTCACTATTAAAAGTTTCAGATATTGCTTAGTCGGGCACCAGACTATAATTAGTGTTACGTGATGTGTGCCGTATAATTTAATAAATAAAAAATGGAACATCTGCCTTTCAGAGCCTAAAGACAATTTTAATGGTTACAAGATCCTTTACAATCAAAATAAATAAAAGCAAATATACATTAACAATAATTCATATTCCACTTCATCCAGTATTATTTTAGTAAATCCCCCCTTGTTTTCCTCTCCCATTTACCCCCTACATTGCTTCCTCTAAGAGAAGTTGATAAATAGGTCTTAAAAACTGAACTTCAAACATCCGTTATACCGAGATGCACTGAACAGCTCATTCTCAATACAATGTTTCTAGATGAAGTTCTCATCAGATTATGTTTTTAACTTTCAACTCAAAATGGCTCATCCTAGAGGGCACACTGCCCACCAGCAATGTGGGAAGCTGCCAGTTTGAAAACACACACTTCATTTCAGGAGCAAAAACCAACCTCCGTCATTAGTCCAGCTTCAGTGCCAGGGAAGAGTGAGGCTTGGCACTGGCTAAAACCAAGGCCCTTCCTAGACAGAAGCATCTATATAAACTATGGGTGTGTGTACCTAAAAAGAGGTACTATCTGCTAGGCACACTCACAACAAGAAAATTAGGGACACAGCCACCGAGACAGCAGGGAACGCAAGGACAGCTTTGTTACACCCCCCCCCCCCCCAGGGGCAGACTCGGCTGGAGGGCAGGGGGCATCTGCCCCCTTGGCTGGTCCCTGGTCCCATAGTGCCCTACCTTGGGCTGGGTCACCTGCATTTTTTACCATTAAATTAGGCGACTCTTGCTCTCTGGGCTACAAGTTTCCAGCCCTCCCCTACCCCCACCCCCCCCACCCTACTAATGAGGCCCCTACATGAATAAAAAGACCTATGCTTGGATTTCAGAGAAACTAATCATACTTCACAACTGTAACGTACCTACCAAAAGTCACGCAAAGTTTTAATAGCCATACAGAAGGACATGAACAAGGATAACTGTAGAAACAACTTCCTGCAAACACATTTATGCCAGCTAAAATACCAAAAGGAAAAAGAAAAAAAAAAAAAAAAAAAAAAAGAAAAAAGAAAGACTCAAACCTTATTCCTACTTAAAAAAAAATATGTGGCCTCTGTTTCTTTTCTGATAAGAGTCTTAAATACCAAACAGTTAACTGCACAATAAAATTCACTGGCAGCTAGGCTGCCTGCTTGGCAGATATAGAAAGCAGGTAGAAAGAGGAAAAGGTAATTTCTTGGCTGAATGATTCCATCGGTAGCTATAGGGCAAACTAGAAAGTCTTTCACTAAAGTAGCAGTAGATTCTTCTATCAATCTGCAGCACACATACTCTTCCAAGGGGATGCATTAAATATGAAAATCATATCCTGTTATCATCTGTTTCCAGCTTTCAGCCCAGTAAGCTTTTCTTAATGAATGCTGCAGCCTAAGGGACAAGCACGCTGTTGGCTTCTCTGAATAATGGAGAGATGTTACCAGTTTTGCTTATTACAATATCGACTTGCTGAGGGGGATTCACGCAGTCACAAGTGACTACACTTGCCAGCATGCTCCAAGTTATTACGCCATGTTTCTAGACATTTCATCTGAAAGGGCTTTGCTGTTTTTTATTTTATTTTTTTTTTTTTTTTTTTTTTTTTAAGTGAAGAAAGAAGCAATAGCCTTGAACGGCATCATTTATATGGAGATAGTAGGAGGGATTAGAGGCCTGCATTACTACAGATACATAACCCAATACATTTCAGCTGTTTCTGTCAGACTTTTTTTCTGACAGTCCTGCAGATATGTAATCTGTTTCCTCTCCCTTGTAAAAGAGGGGGGATGATGTACACAACAAACAAACCAAATAGCGGTCTTCTGTTGTGCTTCATGGCCCGATATAATAAGATTTTGAAATGTGTGTTAAAAAGACGGATACACAAGATCATTGCAAATATGGTAACCGAGTAGAGATTGATGTTGGGAGTCCCTGTAAAGAACTTAAATAAATCGGGTGGATTACGATTAGAATGAATGAAGTCACACCTGTAATTAGAATTAGTAATAAATATTTTTTAGTCTAAATAAGAGTCCAAAAACTTTAATTTCTTGCGAGGATGAGGAGAAGTGGAACACACATTAGACCTCAACATGTACAAAAAAACACTAAGGGCTAGATTTACTAAACTGCGGGTTTGAAAAAGTGGAGATGTTGCCTATAGCAACCAATCAGATTCTAGCTGTCATTTATTTAGTGCATTCTACAAAATGAAAGCTAGACTCTGATTGGTTGCCATAGGCAACATCTCCACTTTTTCAAACCCGTAGCTTAGTAAATATACCCCTAAATGGCCAGATAACAGCAATCTGGTCATGTGACAGCCACGCATCCAGATCAGTGTTCAGTTTGGTCATTGTAACTTGAGCCGTGGGCTATTAGCGCTGTACGGTGTGGAAGGAGTTAAAAGGATTCAAGCAACTCTACACATACTTAAGAGATGTTATTGTACTGTATAGAGCAGTTCCTGCTAAGGCAAAGGTCAGTGACTTTTATATAGCATAAAGAAAGGATAGATAACAAGAGCCGACACTTTTTTTTACTGAGTATCAGGTTGACAGCAGAATTTATGGCAGATTTATATTTTTGTTTTCTACTTAGTGGACAAAACACTAATCCAATACGGCATATTGATATTTAATCAATAGAGTTATATCACACGCTATTCATGCATGGTAAATATCAATGCAATATAATAAATGTAAATGTAACAAATATCACCAATCGCATGCATTTGTTGGTTATATGCAAATTATTGGATATATGGCTAAAGGGTATAAAAAGTATATCAGCCAACAGTCTTTGGACCACTATTTTGACAGATTGGGTTTTTGTATTGGGATTATCCCTTTGCAGCTAATTCATCAGGTTTCAGTTCTACACACTGAACAGTCTCACCTGGGAACAGAAGCCTTAAGGATCTATGGAATACCTATTATTTAAAAGTTAGGTAGCAATGTTTTCAGAACAATCTAATCTATTTCTTGTAGTCTTGAATTATTCTAATAAAAAAACCCTGTAAAATTGTAAATATTTATCTCCGATTGTTGAATCTAAAGTATTTATTAACATTAAAAAACCATGTACTTGTGGAAATATTATTTAATGCTGTTTATCATACAAACGGGTGGCCATGTGGGACAGATATGGTTGTTCAGTTGGAAGGCCGTTTAACTGGATTTCAAGAAACATAGGGGTATATTTATTAAGTGGCGGTTCCATAGATCTGCCAATTTCCGGCGCTTTGAAGTCTTTTTTTAAAACGTTACTTTTCTTAAAGACAAAGCCCATCACCTTATTGTCTAATAGAATTGCCGTTTTAAGAAATTGACTTCAAATTGGCGGTTCTACGGAAGCACCGCATAGTAAATATACCCCATAATCTTTATGAACAGGAGGTATACACGTAAAACGTTCAATTAGGTTGATGGCAGACGTGATGAAAATGACCAATGATTTAGTCGGATTCTAATCAGACAAGTCAATCGTTTTGTATCCGCATACTAAATGATTTTAGGGCAATCTGGTTTTAAGCTACCAAATCAGGCCAAGAAATTTCCATGTGTTAAGCAAGCTTTACACATACTGTGTGTGTGTGTAAATCATATGATTGGAGAATGCAATTATTTATCAAAAACATTCCATGAATATATTTGAACACCATCTATAAGCAGTGTGTGCATGCATCATTAGAACTGGAACGAACATACTTATGATTTATATTATTTGCTTATATATGACTGGGTTAGATGTAGGCACACTCACCCAGGAAAGAAAATATTCAGACAGAAGCACACATTCATGTATAAGGATACAGTCGTCCCCATGCTATAATTGTTGCCTCTACTTTGTCACTTTCCTGGTTCCAAGGGAACCAAAAGACATGGTCAAGAAAACAGACAACAAGATACACAAGATGGGGCAAACACGGCATCTCTGTGTTTCTATGCATCAAGGGTAGAAACATGAGGACAGCATACTCAAGTGGACAACCTTCAAACTTCAGGAATCACTCTGCTTCTAGACATTAAAATTGGGAGCTGGGTAAAGGCAGCAGATACCAAAGAGAGCTAGCGGGAGAATGGAAGCTAGGAATCCATCAGAGTTGTTGGGAAGGAGAAGCTGGGGAAGATAATATGTAGGACATACGGTATATCTGTAGGCAGCATAGCATGTAGACCTGCAGTGACCTAAGATAGAATTAGTTGTTTTCATAGAGCGAGATATTGGGTAACTTTTGTTTAATGCTTAGAATTAACTTTATATAACATGCTTATGATGGAAAACAATTGGTGTTTGGTATTAAGTTTCTGCAAGCAAATCCCTGGGCGGGGTAAAAGTTCCTCACATTACCCAGCTCTTGTACTAGCTGCCTGCTGTACATGTTACCCAATGTGCCAATTCTCTCCTGAATGATCACCATAGTGTTTGGGTTCAGCATGGAGTTTACACAGCTACGTTTTTTTTCAAGCCTTGGCCCTAGAACCTAATTTTCTTTTGGACAACCATGTTATCGCACAAAGAAAACACAATTGTTTTATTATTTATTTTTAAAAAAAGAAAAGCGATAAAAAGAAAAGTAAAACAAAAACAGCTGTAGTACGTGAATGTTAAGTACAAGTATTCAGCTCTGGAAATTCAAATTGTACCTTTGCCATGTATTTTGTTTAGTTAGTTGACAGAGCAAATAGGACTTTATGACACTTTAGCCCTTGTTGACATGGCAACAACATTAGCAGCAACAAAGGTTTCTAATGAGTAACAACAATGAATGTAGTTATGTAAGCAAGTGTTGAGTGAATACTGGGTCTGAAATATGCCTGACTCACCTACTTTAATTATTTTATATTGTCAATGTTTGCTTCATGGGCCAGCTTTTGTTTGTTTTTTTTAATCATAAAAGAAGCAATTTTACTACAGTCATTGTATGATTCACTGAACATTTCAAAACTTTTGCACTTTTTATTTACATTAGATACTAGGAGTTATTTTTACTATGCAGAGCTTTGAAGTCATTTTTTAAAACTGCAATTTTTTTTTAGATCAAGCCCATCGGGGTTTGTCTTTAATAAAATTGCCATTTGAAGAAAATGATTTCAAAGAGCTGGAAATTGGCGGATCTACGCATAGTAAACATACTCCTAAGACTTCTGCATTTTATTTAGAAACAGGAGGCAGTTTTACGGAGTCTTACTTAATGGCTAGCAGCAGTGCACAGGGGGATTTGCTGCTTTCTAGATAGCATCTCCCTTTCATTCATATTACATTTAAATATTAATCTTTGCATTCGTTGTACTGAACATAGACTCCAAGCATTGGGAGTATACTTCTATGGAATATGAAATGTTTATAGAGGATTGAATCAACATGAACATTGTTGTTAAAAATATAATGATACATACATTTATTTTTAAGCTGATACATATGCAGAGGTCACATAGACCTCTGTGAAATCACAACAAAATTGCTACATTTTTAAAATAACTGAAAAGCTTCACATATACATTTCATTAATACGATTTCTTATCCTTTGCTACATGTTTTCAAAGTGTTGTAGATAAGCCAAAGAGTGGGATAATCTTCCTTGACAAAATTTGCCACCTGACTAAGCTGGTCACATGATTCTATGCAGCTGTTTGTATATTTACTAAACTGCGGGTTTGAAAAAGTGGAGATGTTGCCCATAGCAACCAATCAGATTCTAGTTATTTATTTAGTACATTCTACAAAATGACAGCTAGAATCTGATTGGTTGCTATAGGCAATATCTCCACTTTTCAAACCCGCAGTTTAGTAAATCTAGCCCTTTGACTTTTCTGATCACGTAATTTAATAATTGGGCTAAATGACTGCATTGCATTGTTCACAGAGGCACCCAAACATTGGAAGTATATTCATTGGAGGTTGTTCACACAGGCATCTAGCTCAACAAACAACTGGATAGTTTTAAATCGACAACAACTGTTGGTCTACACACACACACACACACACACACACACCAAACTACAGTGCAATCAGCTAGTTCAAGTGGCCAACTAAAATCTCAGAAATACAGATTAAAAACGATCCAGTCCCTGACAGCTGTCATGTTCAAGTGAGACAGTTCTCGTTACTCCCGGCAGCGTCTTGTAAATGTGTGTAGTATGCAAATTATATTTTTATTCAACTTAAGATATTACCAAAGATGTGCCTTTGTCTTTTTTAAAGAGTACTCATGTTTGCTTATGATTATTTTGATTTTTGATTTTTACAATATTTTAATAGATGTACATCACAATAAAAATGAATTTGCATGAAGGGCATGTCTGTAACATCAAAAATGTTCAGGACCATAGATCTATACTCATACATTTTCTAGGATTGCACAGAAAGCAGCATTGTGGCTCCAACTAACATTAATATAATATTCTCAACTAATTATGAGATTGTACATGTGAATCAACATCTTACTATTACAGAGCAAGGGTTTTCGAGGCACCTCTTAATATAAACGACGAAGGTTACATAAGACTTTATCAAAGGTTACACATACTTTATTCAATAAAGAAGCACAGAAATAACTCATAGAACTAATGCTCTTTGAAATTATTCCACTATGGTGGTGTAAAACATTTTATAAAAATGGGTTTTATATGATTATTTTTTTTAATTCCACTTAGGTTTCCTCCAAATGTAATTACATTAGTCCTTAAAGGATAAGTCTACTTGTGGGCTCTTGGATCAAAAATGTTATTTAAAAACTAATGGCAGATGAATGACATAAGGGCTGAAGCCGAGTTTGAGCACATTTGATAAAAAACAAAAAAACAACAAAAAAAACCCCGTAAAATGCTGTGAATGCACTCGCAAAAAGACACAATTACGCAAAGTTGGATGAAACGCAAGATGTGCGCAGCTCTGCACCAGTAATATTTGTACATGGTTTACGTCAGTCAAACATTGAAGCTTACACTCAATATTAAACTTTTGTTTTGGTAGCAAAAGACGTATTCCTTATGAAGTTGGAGCAAAATGTAAAAAGCCTCTTGAATACAGCACGTATCACTCTCTTTCTTGCTAAAATCCACTCACAAAATCTTATCATATATGCACGATCAACAAAGAAAGCCCCTATCAGCTTCAGAGGTGAATCCGCAATCAGCCAATCAGAAGCACCCAGCTAGTGCTAGTGACAGTCATCAGGAATATGGCTACTGAGAGGCATATATGTCTCCATGCAGGTCTACATCTGTTCGCAGGAACAAGAACATGTCCTTACTGTACTCGATCTACATTGGACTGTCCCTTCCCTTCCCATCCCGCATCTTAGCAAGCAGACGCAAGGGTCAGATACAAGCAAATCTGCATATGCCCGTGACTTGTTTTGTAGTAACATGGTGCAAAATTTATGATAATCAAAACGGGCATACGTCCAACTCAGCATCAGGCCTACAGTGTATAACAACAGGTAACTCAGTATCGAACAAACTGTAAAAGGTGAGCAGGTTTTTCTATTTACACAAAAAAAAAAAACCTTTGGGTTTGTTATAACTTTTGTAGTAAAAGAAATGCAATTTCCCTGTCTTCTAACTCCCTCCCATAACCCTCCTCCTTTACCCAATATCTGGTAAGAAAGTAAGGTAGAGTGTGAGGGAGGATTCTTCAGCACACACAAATAAAAGAGAAGACAGGGGAGATCACCCATAGTAATGGGCCCATGAAACTCCAGTTACTGACCAGGCTCTGCAATTAGTTATTCCTGTAACATGCATGGTGAAACAAGTGACCCGCTGCCCTCTCTGCAATAAGAGTATTGGAACACTGTGGCTTGCAGTGATCGGTGCAGCAGGGACAAGAGAGGCCGAACGTTTCCTCTCTTGATCTTCGAATGAAACCGTTTATGTAGTCTGTCATCTTGCTCCCAATACATGGACTGAAGGAAGGAGAGGGACTGGTTACATCCTGCAGCCGGTGACTGCACAGTTAGGTCAGTACCAGGGTAGTGGAAAAAAGCAGGAGGATAGCTGAGAAACATGTCTCTTCTGTTTCTAGGATGGTACCACCTAAGACAATGAACTTAAATAGCCACGTGAATGAAAGAGCCCTAGAAGGTCTCTTATGGAAAGACAAGACCGGCCACCTTACACTAATGTCCTGTAAAAATGCTGTACTATCGCAGGCACATTCATAGAATGAAAATAAAGCCTTTCTGTACAATTTTCTACATAAAAATATTCCTTTATAACAAAATAAGAAATCATATTAGTATTGTTATTAATCTTTATTCATACAGTGCCACATGATTTCCGACAGCGTCATACAGAAAATAGACAGTGGACCATACAAAATAAAACCGTACACAGCAATAAACAAAAAATTCAGTACTTCAATAGCTCCAAACTGAGCTTGTACAGTGGAGTTGGAGGAGAAGAATGGTAAGAGAGACAGGAGGGAAGAGGGCTCTGCTAGTAAGAGCTTACATCCGAAAGGGAGGGCAGACAGGAGGGAAGAGGACCCTGCTCATAAGAGCTTACATCCTAAAGGGAGGGCGGAGGCACAAGGGGATCAATCACAAGAGGAGCAAGAGGCGACAGGGGAGTAGAGGTGAGGACATCAAGCATGGAGAGAAGGTTTGGTGAATGGCTGGTAGGCTTTGAGGAACAGATGAGTTTTAAGTGCCCGTTTGAAGGTGCGCAAATTGGGGAACAGTCGGATGGAGCGTGGGAGGTCATTCCAGTGGAGGGGGGCAGCCAGGGTGACGTCTTGGATTCTTGAGTGGGATGAGGTGATCGGAGTGAAGGAGGCAAAGGTCATTGGCTGATCACAGGGAACGGGATGGAGTGTGAATGGAATATGTGAATCATACGCAAAATTTTTAAAATGGATTAGTGACATTCACAAACCGGGAGTTTGTTTCCTTAGACCACACCCAATTTTGCAAATGCATATGCAATGTGGGTTCTGTTTAAACTGGGGATAAACCTGGTGTTATTTTTAATAGTATGTTGTTCATCTAGCTCCCATTTCTGCATGGCTGCCGTTACATAGAACCTTTTTAACTCTTAACCGTGAGGATGGAATTCTTTCCCACGAAGCCAAATAAATGATGGATAAAGAAAACACTTTCCTATATATTACCTTTGTACGAGGAGACGGCCGGGAGTTTGTCATCAGCGTATGCAAACACGTTTCAATGCCATAAAATTCCTGCAGGAACGCCTGGTTTCGAAGATGAGCTTTTTTCTCCTTCTCACATAGTTCTCTCAAAGAATGTTGTAGCTTCACATACTTAAGATAATTTCTTGGAAAAGGAATAAATATTTATTAGCAAGAATCTTTAAACAACCTAAAAAAAACCTGTTTTTGTTTTACAACAGTGTACATTATTTAAAGAATTACCATTTTATTTATACATTGCATACTGTCTTGTGCACTATGCATGAATAATAAAAACTGAGTTCTGCTGTGGCTCTTTTTGCCCGAGATAACACTTGACCTGGTTCATAAGGTGAACTGCGTAATGCTTAATACGCTCTCTCCAATGTGGCTACTTCACAGCTCCTCTGGCTCTAGCGAGGCAGAGAGCTGTGAAGTAGTCACATATAAAGCATTACTCAGTATGAGAAAGCAGCCCATGGAGGGGAAAAAAAAACGACTTAGGAGCGGACCTGCGCCGCTTGCAAACCTCTCCTTTGTAAAGAGGGACATGGCAGAACACACACACATACATAAATAGTGCACAAGTCCTCTTTAAAAACAAAAAACGATTTCATTTGCATTGACTTTGTAAAATAATACATTTAAAAATAAATTTTCTGAACATAAATTGGCCCTATTTGCGGATGATCTCTTGACCACAATCACCAACCCCGTGATCTCAATGCCCAATATAATTCTCAAATTTAAGAGGTTTCGTTCACTATAGAATTTCAAAATTAACTATACCAAATCCATGGCCCTGCATCTTTAAATCCTATCACGCACATTAGAGGGACTCGAACATTTCTTTCCCTTCACCTGGCACCACGGTCCCAACAAATATCTTGGGGTTTTGCTAACGAAGGACCTCTCCAACCTGTATAAGGCAATTTGGACGTGGGATGTCTCAAGGCTTCTCCTCGCTAGAGAGAATAAACATAGTTAAAATGAACACTCTGCTGAAGCTTTTGTTTCTCCTTCAAACCCTCTCAATTCACATCTCTCCCAAATATTTTTTCAATCTTCAAAGACTAGTTCGTGACATTGTTTAGGAGGAAAACCTCCTACATTTCACCATGACATTCTCTATAGGCAGAAGTCGCAGGGTAGTCTCAAACTGCTCCTATTTTCTAACTATTACCAGGCCGCGCTCCTCAATACAATTCTGGAATAGACCAGGGCAGCTGCCTCTATACAATCCATATTGAGGGTCAGGTGATGGGCGTTCCATCTTGTATACTCCCATGGTTACCTACATTTTCACACTCATCCCATCCTATACTTCAATGCTGGACTAGATTACAGACCCTGAAGTTTACATCTTCTCCACTATCACCTCTCACCACCCTTGATTGCTAATCCAGCCCCACCCTCCCCCCCTGGACTAGCGCAGGAGCTTTCGGGATATGGTCTGCCGGTAAGGTGGTCAGCTGGCAGCGAACGGTAGTTTTTGCACCTTCTCTCTTCTGCAGGAAAAACTTGCCCTTACCTCATCAGAATTTTGGTTATATCTGCAAGCCAGACACTATTTACAGACTAAGGCCTTTATGGTGGGATCAAGTAAGAGCCTCTCTAGCTTTGAGGGCATGTGCTGCACCTCTCAAAACCCTAAACAGGTTTTGGACCAAAATATTCGAACACACTCTAGCCAGTTCTACTAGTCTCTCTATGGTGGAGACGTAGTACAAGGTCCTCTCTCCCTGGAACAAGTGCCCATAACAACTATGTAAGATGCACCCAGGTGTCTCGGGCTCCTGTTGGAGGTGTGGGCTGGGTCCAGGATCTCCTCTTTATATTTGGCGATCTTACCCTGCCATAGCCCCTATTGGCATAACGTTAGAAAACACGCTGTGGAAATTATAGGTTGCCCTATACCAGAGGGCCTAGACATTTGGTTATTTAACCTTCCAGATGTTTCCGTTTCCCACTATAAAAAAAAAACCACTACTCTGACATTGAATAATGCCGCCACAGCGGTCATTCCAGTACACTGACGATCTCCTACTCCCCCAAGTGTGAAAGAGTGGTTTAGACGGCTTGATCACTATAGGCTTGTGGATGGTTTTACCATGAGTAGCCAGAGAAATTTTCTGATTACACTGCATTATGGTTTCCCGGACTTGAATGAATCTCCCTCTTACCGCGCCCTTATGGCCGGTGAACTAGGATCTCGACTCCATCTGGATAGGAGCTCTCAGTGGTGAGTGTGGTATGTACATTTGCCTTTGATGTTCTACTTTTATTTGATATACTGAGATACCCTGAGAAGTCCTTGTTCTTCCACCGCTCCCTGGTTTCCTCTCCTTCTTTCCATTTCTCACCCTTCTTCTCTTCCCTTCCTTTATTACCTTGTAATTTGTCTGTATGTTTGTAACCCGTTATTTGATTTCTATTGTTTGAACTTTGCAGATGGATTGGAATATTTGTCCAAGAAATTACCGTTGTCCTTTGTTTCATCTGCTGCATTTTTTTTCTCAATCAAAACCGATTACACACAACAACAAAAATCTGAATAATTTTCTCTTAGTGTAGTTACAGGCTATTTGATATTGATAGAAAACATAAGTTACTTTGAACTACAGTGAATGTTTAACATTATACCCTCGCTGCATCAATACCCTTGTTGCTCTTAAAAAAAAAATAAAAAAAAATAAAAAATTGCCTGATATAGTACAGAAGACAAGTGAAAAACAAATATATACACAACCAACACATACAGAAAGTCTGTTTATTACCTAAATATTATAACCAAAACAAAAAATAAATAATGAACTGTGTATATTTATATAAATAAATATGATTAGCATGCTATCTGTCCCATCCTCTAGGTCAGTGGTCCTCAACCTTCATTACAGCTGGGACCCATCGGAGCACTTCAGAAAGATTTCTGAAAACGTTTTGCTGTATAACTGACAAGATCAAACAATAAATCTACCAGGGCTGCATTGTTTCTCCCACTGAGCTGTATGTGCTTTTAAATAATCACTTGATCTGGTCAGTGTGGCATCTCACAGGACAACCCACTAGGGCTCATAAGCGTTATATTCCAATGCTTCAGCCGTAGACGGAGAGAATGGTATACTAGTACATCTTAGGGGACTAAATATTCTATTGAAATGAATGAGTTTTGCCTGGATGGTTTCACACTAGCAGATTTCCTGATCTGGCAGCTTTTAAAAAGTTGCATAATTATTATCAAAGATTTGTAAGGTGCCACAGTGCTCTGCAGCACTACACAGTAGGGAAAACAGGACATACATAAAATAGGGACATACAAGACAGACATAATTAATGCAGACATGAAAACAAAGGGTATGGAGGACCCAGTTCATTAGAGAGCTTATACTCAAAGTGGAAGAGGGCACAGCTAAAATAAGAGGAGTAAATATAGCTTAGAGTGGAGATTGGGACGGTTGCGAGGGTATATTAGTACGAATAATATTATCGGGGATAAGGCAAGGTCTAAAAAAAAAATAAGAGATGGGTTTTGTAGGTTTTGTGAGAGCGTCTAAAGATTGGAAAGCTGTGGGAAGGCCTTATTGGGCATGGTAGGGAATTGCATAAGTGGGGAGCAACACGGGAGAAGTTGATATGAGATGTATGAAGGGGTGGTGTTGAGGGCTTTGTAAATAAGGGTGAGTAATTTCAATTGGATTCTGGAGGACACAGGGAGACAGTGTATGAATTTGCAAAGTGGTGGAGCAGATGTGGAGCAGTGAGAGAGGAAGATCAGTATTGCAGCAGCATTTAGGATGGATTGTGTGGATATATCGTGTTGGGAATGCCAGATAGCATGGGGCTGCAGCAGTCAAGAGTTCTGGTACCATGTTGAGTAAGAAAAGGGCGTATTCTGCTAATGTTTTTAAGGTGGAGTCAACAGGACTGGGATGCGAAGAATAAGGCAGATGGAGGAGTCAAGTGCGACACCAAGGCAGCGGGCTTGGGAAACTAAGGAAACTGCGGTGTTACTGATATTTGAGGGGAGGTGGTGATTCTAGCAGGAGGGAAGATAATAAGCTTTGTTCTGGACATGCTGAGCTTTAGATGGCGTTGGGACATCCATGTGGAGCTGAAAGACAGTTAGTTACACAGGATAGTATAGAAGGGGAGAGTTGTAAAGTTGCATGCCAACATTGTTATTTTAAAGATAGTGGTTTTCCTGTTAACATGAAAAACACTAAGGGGGGAATTTAGCTGGGTGCAAAGTCCCATTAGAGCCTTGTGGTATGAGGATCTGCAGGGCGTCACAGCACTAAACATGAAAATGCACGCAAACGCACATCATGCAAGGCTCCAACGGGACTTCATGCACAACTGAATTCCCTGCTAACATTTTGAAGAGCTTTTATAACCAGCTGTTTACCTGCTGCGCTCAAACAGCTCATTGGACACGTTAAAAAATAAAATAAAAATCACACACTTCCTCCATGTTGTAGCCTGATGATTGGAAACCCCCTGATTAGTAAAGGAAGTTATAAGTGTTAATAAGTAAAATGTATTTCAAATATTGTAGATTGCTACATTTAATGCAGGTAGTACAAATTAAAATCTCCTTGACACACAGGTTTACACAGCATACTTACAAATGTGCACTAGATGAGCTGCATTGAGACAGTTTTGTTTCCAATGCCATTCTTTTTATTTCACTGGAAGATTTAAAAAAATAAAACAAAATTTATACTTTTAATTAAATAATTTGTTACAAAAACTATGACCCATTTTACTCCCACACATCACTGAACTTTCAGATGCAATTTATCATAAGCAGAGCCCTAAACGTAAAATTTTAGCACCTGGGGCGAGAAAAAAAGATGTCGCCCCCATAGCCCTCAATTTTAACCAAATGAACCAAATATATTCATAAACTGCACCCCAATTCAGCATTGCACCCTGGGCAGTCGCCCCTATAGCACAGCCCTAGTTATGGCAATGATTCAACGCATGCATAGCACCACACAGCAATAAAACATGTACTAAAATAAACGGTGAATGCCTTTATAAATTGTGGAGAGAAAGAAATCATTTTGAGAGCCTATTGAAAGGTCGAGAGGAAAAATGCAGAATTAAAAAAAAATGGTAAACTCTACAAATGGAAAACTAGAAGGTGGGCAAAACATTACCAGGCAGCTGGTATCAACCAAAATTAAACATTAAATAAATACAAAACTTACTAATTGTGAGCACACTTCACATAAAAAAATGTGCTTAATGTCCTTGTTTAATATAGGACACAGAATAGGGGCATTTTGAGAGGACCGAATAGAGGCAGATGGGAGAGGGGTATCAGGACTGTGGCAGTGAAATAACAGGTCACCGGTGATATGATCAGATCATGCAATTAGGGATGGTAGGGTGACACCGTGCTGCCGGTCATGCAGTGTTAGTCACTAGTAAGTGAACTCAAGTCTCCCGGCCACTTAGCTCCTCCCAGGACTCACCAGTCCATCATGTTACGTTTCAGTTTCTCGATCTTATCATCAAACTCAGGTCCCGCATGAAACCCTTCAGCAGACGCCATGCCCTACCCCGCCCGGTTACACCGGACACCGCTCTCTCCCTATGCAGCAGAATGTTAGCTGTGGGATTCTCACCCCATAATGCAACGCAAAGTGTCATGGCCGCTGGTAACCATAGTACCCGGAGACGCAAGTACTCGTCACGTGTGCCTTAGTAGCCAGTCACATGACACGATGTGTTGTTGCTCTGTGGTTGTGTTGTATTTCCTGTAAGGAACGGTTGTTTCTGTGCCCAAGACTGGCATTACAGGAAGGTAATCTGTGGCTCCCCAGCTGCTGAGAAAACTTCAAGTCCCAGACAACCTATGGGTTTGGTGCATAATGGGAATTGTAGTTCAACAGGATTATTGTTATTATTATCCTTTATTTATAAAGCACCAATATATTAGTGGTCTAAAAACCTGTGTTAGCAAACCCTGATTTATACTTTCTGCTGTCCTCAGTCACTTTACCTTAGTCATACTTGATTCCGGGAGACTCCCGCATTTCTGGTGAATCTCACGAACTCCCGAGAGAGTGTGGCAATCTCCCGCATCTGCCCACTTCCTAGTGAAGTGAGCAGAATTAGGGCCAAAATGCTCAGATTCTCCAGGAATCGCAGCATTTGGCCCCGCCCCCTGTTATAAAATGAAGCGTTTTGCGTCATTATGTCACAGGGGCGGGTCCAAAATGACTCCATTTTGGAGCCCCGACCCCCGCACGCCCACCTGCCCCAGGGAGGCTCCTGGACACCAACTCCAGAAGGTTGGTAAGTATGACCTTTGTTAGGAGCCCATCGCTTCACCATCATGGCTTCCCATACTTCCTGACTATCCCGATTTAGGTGGGACAGTCCTGATTTGAGAACCCTGTTCCATTGTCACGATCAAAGCAGCTTTATACTGTTGGACGGAAAGTTGGGACGTAAGTCCTTCTCACTACTGGAGCAGCAGTGAATGGATGCCACAAACACCTGCCACTGATGTGCACAGCATTGAAAGGGTGTTTTTAGGGGGGTGCTGGGTACAGGCCAGTGCTTCGGAACTCATAGCATCTACATCTACAGGAAGAAAGAAAGCTTGTGTACGTATGAATCGGCGTGCTCATCGGGACTTGCAATCATTGGTGAAATCTTTAGAGAAACTTCATCTGAAGTATAATTGCATAGGTCTGTACGCAGCTCTACAGCCTCTTCAAATAATTGCTTTATCTCTGTAACATAGTATAGACAGAAAAATGTGAGATTTCTACTGACATCTATTTTTTCTTAGTGATAGATACAATTTTTATGAACTGTCAGTAAATGTACTGTGGTAAGGCAAGAGAAGAGGGGGGGGGGGCAATTTCATACATGCGAACATTTTAAAATATTTACCAGGACACTTGCTGAACCGTTTTTTGCATTTAAAATACATATTTTCAGTATTACAGAGAATAGAAATAGATGTTAAGAATTCCATCTAACATTCAGAATTATTATTTTAATATGCATTCAGTCAATATTGAAAAATTTGGACATTTCCAGATACAAATCTTTAAAACCTGGGACTTTCGTACAAATAAGAGACAGATGGCAACTATAGTGAAGGCACCACTGGAGAAGGAAAGTGGTGAATGGGGGGCTTTCTATGTAATAGGGGAAATCTTTGTACAAGAAGTCTCTGTGCACAGAGGGCTTATGCAGAAAGGGTATGTGTTAAAATGGGGTGTTGTCTGTGCAAAAGTGTCTTCATCCAACTTTCATCCATTTAAAGGCTTAGGCCACAGCCTGGTTTGCAACTAACCCATGTGCTTAACTTGCACTCAGCAATTGACTCCCAAATCCATCCAGTTACACCCATCAGAAGGTATCAAATGCAAAATAAGTACATGTTGCTCAAAATTAGGCACATTTGCACACAAACGGGAACAAATGCTATTATCACTGTGAGAAGAGCATCTTTTGCACTTGCATAAATGATTTTTACTGCCTCACAATAATTCACTACATGCAAAAGCACTCTTAGTAATAAGAAGTACTCTACGGATGAACACAGCAGGGGCGCACGGAGGATTGTCGGGGGGTTTCTCCCCGCCGACCCGAAAAAAAACAAACAAACAAAAAAAAAACCGAGAGAGCTGCTGCGTTTCGCCAGCGCTGTCCTAAACAGCAGCCACGGCGCTGTCTAAGAAGTGTCTGCGGCGGTGCTGTATACAATACAGCAACGCCGCGGATGCTTCTTTGACAGCGCCGCGGCTGCTGTATAGGACAGTGGCCACTTAGTTAGCGCAGGGGGGGGTTTCTAGAGACTCAGAAACCCCCCCTGCATGCGCCACTGCACAGTGACACTGGAATAGTACAAATGATCGTGGTACCGTTTTCATTATGGAGAGTGTAAGCTTGCAAGCAGGGCCCTCGTATCATTCTGTCTGTATGTATTACCCAGTATTGTTTTATTATTGTTTGTTCTCAATTGTAAAGCACTACAGAATTTGCTGGCGCTATATAAATAAATGATGATGATGATGATGATGATGATGAAATATCCATAGCAATAAATTATGTTTAAATACTTTTCTCAATTGTGTTTAATATTTCCATTAATTATACTTATGTTACTCTAAGTCAGAGGTAGAAAACCCCTGCATCTCAAACTGTTGTAATAGCACTATAAACTTGTATGGCTACAACATTTTCACCCTATAAGGATTACGACTGGTATGCATATCAAAACTAGTGTGCTCACTATAATTCTTCTTCAGATTATTTTCTTATTAAAGGCTACTTTAACACCCCTGTTACTTAATGATAGTAAAACTATATTTTAGGAAATTAAGTGTAACCAAGGTATCTGTATATCAATTCCAAATCATCCTTTGCCCTATACTTGGTGTAAAACATTTTGTTGCTGGCTTGCAATATGATCCATTTAGCAGATGGCCATAGTGTACAGCAAAGAGAATACTGAGGCCTGAGTTTACAATCTATTCTATATGTTACAGAAGATGTGAATAATTACATAGTTGTAGGAATGTATTACCTTTTATCCAAGCAATCTAAAAATAAAAGGATAGTGGGATTTTTAGTTCATTGTTCTAAGCAGTGCACAGAATTCATTTATGAGGCTTAGAACAGTAGGAGGTGGAAAGAATGCTGGCTAACATGTTTACACTGTAAAAGCAATCGGATGGATCTGAAATAGTGTGGTGCAGTAACCTTTATTAATTACCCCAGATCTAAAAAATATATATTACAACAGTTTTGTAGAGAAATGGTAAGCCATCCAGAGAAATACACTGGAAATATTTTGATGATCGGGGGGGGGGGTTGTGCAGTTTTCCCATCAGTCACATGTGTTAACTTGCAGTCACTTTCAATTTCTGGATCAAGACCAACAAGTCTGTTAATCAAATTCAAGTGTGTAAAAATGAAATAAACCTAACCTCTCACGGGCGGTGATTGAAAATTAGGAAATAATTAGAAAATATTGTAGAGTGAAAAATGAAAAGACAAAGGGGCTGATATAGAGTTTTATGTATAAGTTGTTTGTGTAAGATGCATTTCTGTACTGCACAAACACATAAAAAATGTGTTTGCATACGTCCGTATAAAGGCTTATGCCGTATTCTTAACTTGTGTCCCTTGTGCATGGAGAGGCAGAATGGGGGCAGGCAAGGATAAGCAGAGTATAGTAAGGGGCATGTTCATATAACTACTAATACACAGTTAGACATGGATGCATCCCCAGATTCGCCTTTTAGGAGGTGGATTTTTTTGAGGGTACTGTAGGACTGGTGCAATGATATGTGATAATAATGATGACTATCAGCAGCACTATCTAGCCACTTCTGATTGGCTGATTGCATACTGCCCCTCCAGCTGACAGTTCTTAAATCATTAGCTTGAATATATTATATCAAGTCGCGACTGTCTGTTATTTAATTGACATTTGGATTACTGCAGGAAAGAAAACTCCCATTTAATTTATAAAGGGCAAAAAAAGAGAGCTGGAGGTATTATATTAAAAATAATATTGAAATTACCGTGGCGGGGTTGGATAGGCTTCAGGAGTTTACAGCCATATGGTTCCCATGACTAGATTTTAAAGATACCCTAACATACAAATCATACTTTACCTCCTGAAATTCGATATACTTAGACCATTACGCATGACATGCTTTTACCCCTTTCCACCTTTAAGATTTGTACATACCTCTTCTTCAACACACTGAGTTCACACATTTTATCCAAGCTCACCTAATTCCCCCTTTACCCCCTCCCCCTGTACTCTCTTTCCCTTTCCTCTTCAATCCCACTTTAGTCCCACTCCCCCTTTGGCTTGTCTATTTGATTGTCTATATTTGTAAATTAATTGAGCAAAAATGTTGTTATTTACCAAAGCTCAGGAGAAAGAGAAACATGTCAAATGTGAGGCACTCAGTGAATTATTTATAACAATTAACATTTTTTATCCTTTATTAGAATTTCATTAGAAGAGAGAGAGAGAAAAGGATTCCCGTGCCTCGCGATGCTGTATATTGAATATTATGATATCCTATATTGGTACTTTGGTTTGTTATTCAATTCTTCTTTGATTGTTTATAATAAAGATAATGCCATTCAAATCTCCATTTATTGTCTACAATAAAATTGTCATAATTAATAAACATATTTCAACCACCTATATTCATTCAAGTTCATGAGTATTACTGGAGTAATCTGATAAGGTCATCAAAGTAATCACAGTAATGTCATTGCTTTATTTGGCAGATCAGTATCACTGATAATATTAATTCTACTGGTTCCAATTAATTTCTTCAGTTGTATTTAAGTTATCTGCACAAGGACAGTTTTCTTGTTTTTTTGTTCATTGTTGGACTGTCTAATATACCTACAGTCCTTAATTCAAGTTGCTATCAGTATATAATCATGTAGCTGCTGTGTAACGTTCACAGCAGCTTACGGATTGAAACCCTGCAAGGTGATTGTGTTTGTCCCCAGACCAGCATATATTCCATTCCTCTTGCTTATAAACTAATATAAAGTAGGTGGATCTGCGCTAGATATAATAAGAATAAGGTGGTATTTTAACAATAAATTAGAGATTATTCATGTTGCATAGCGAGGCGGATGTCACCGCTTTTCCTGGATAAAGCGAGTATGGGAAACGCTCGTTGGCATTCGCTTTGCGACATGAACAGCATATGGTTTTCTAGTGTCTGGGTGCACCACCCAAATTCTAACATTGCTAATATAGTTTGAGCTGAACATATAAAATCTGGGATTTTTACTATTGTATGTCAAGTTATGTACACATATTCTTTCATTTGTATATTTCAAAGTGGGGTGGAACTTTTATTTATATGTGGGGCTGCATCTTTAGAGCACTTGGGAGACTTTTTAATATAATAGATGTAGTTGAGGTGTTTATATTTAATTTCATTTATATGGAAAATGGTACTTTCACATTTATTGATAACACTGTCAAGACTAAATTCTCTCTTGTGTAATTCTCTCTTGTGGATTTCCTTACATTATTATATTATGTATAAATAGGGTAATGCGACTAAAGCTTTTAGTACGGACACTGTCAAGCCACATATATACGCTTGGGGTGTGTCTGACTCAACATATGCACATAGGTACATTTTTTTTATGGTGCCTCTTCTACATACATAGCATCTAGTAGGGCATGCTTGAGGTGTTGCGATCTGTGGGCATTCTGTGGCTAATACATACCTGCTTGCAGGGCTGTAACCAGGGCTGTGCGATAGGTGCAACCGCCCAGGGCGCAACACTGAAGGGGGGCGCAGTTTAGGAATATTTTAGGTTAATTTGGTTAAAATTGAAGGCTAGGGGGGCAGCATTTGTCTTTCTCACCCCGGGCGCTAGAATTCTAAGTTACGGCTCTGCCTGCTTGTAGAGGTCCTTGGTGAATACTACAGTGCCCACTGAGATGAGTCAGTACTAGAGCAAAGTTGGTACACTACTGGTGACCATGTCTGTCGAAGTCGTATAATTGGATGAACGAAAGTGTATTGGTTAATATTGTTTTATTGTGCGATTGCATTCAGTATGCCACGCCACACGTGGCATACTGCGATCGCACGGCAAAGTACGCATGCACACACTCGCATTACAACATTTAGTTAATTATATAATTCATATTCATATTGGTTCCGTTGTACAGTGATTTATGAGCAGATAGTATTTAGTTTATTATTAGTTTATATATTATGATTATATGTACACTTCAGTGTTATTTTAGGTTCAGGTTATAGGAAATGTGTCATGTCTGATACCATTTTAATCCCCTATTCATCGGCAGCTGTCCGGTTCATTTGCCGAAGAGATCGCATATTCCATACTCTAGTTATTGATGTTAGGGAATAAATAGTCAGAGTGATACCAAACTGTAAAATGCTAATGGACTAGTTGTAACTGGTTTCTGGGCGGGAGAATCATCTGGAATGTTGACCCTCAGCCTTTGAATGGGTTGTTTGAACTAGCCTATGACCTGTTTACCCTGGACCCACCTGAAGTCTGGACCTATAGAAGCAAGCCACGTCATCTACATTGTTCTCTCTGTAACACTGAATGTATATAATCATAGCTGCGTTCCCACTAGCTTCAGTCTACTCTGACCACAGTATTCTAGAGTGATATACTGTTCAATGGTACCCGTGGGAGCGCAATGCAAGCGGTATGTATATATCTTTTGGTATTGGTTGTACTGTATTATATTCATGTATTGAACTGTTAAAGTTTACATCTGCTAAAATAAATTACTTTGTGCGTTGGAAACACAATACAATCGCTTGGACAATGCTTATTTGAAAACGATAGAATTACTTTAATAATGTCAATTAGAAATCTTTTTTGCACAGTGAAAACAGAAATATTTTGAACCAGATGCCAGTCAAGCAAGGTCATCTTCAACTAAATTGACCAGACAATACTTTTTTGACCAGCCAAGTGATTGTTATGAATAATCGAAATATGATGTGTTCATACTAGTTTTGGCAAAACAGAAATTCTGTTTGGCCAACCATTTAGAAGGGTACTTTGCACTCTAGTCATTTAGCCCGACTTCTGAACAACAAGCTCTGCCCTATCTGACCCTGTATTCATGGGGCTCAATTGGCCACAGATCTGGTTGTATAGTAATCAATCTAAGAGATTTAATCAGGCTTGTTTACTAAAGGCAAAACAGCCCAGGTGCAAAGCCTTTTTGGTAGCATCATGTGCCTCGATTTGCGCTAGTGGACCTAGACTAGCCATTTTCACTCAACATAAACAGTTGAATTTTGCACCATCTCTGATGTTATATACTTTTAATGAGATGTTCTTAAGTATGACCCTGTGGCTTATCATATATCCTTATCATATTTGCAAATGTGTTGAGCTGAGACTCCTGCATTTTATGTTCAAACAGAATAGCAGCTCTTTTATTGGTTAACAGCGGTGTTCTGTAGAACATTTCTGTGTGTGTCTCTTTTACATAATGTATAGCTTTTATTTCTTGAATTTGTAACTTTCCTGGTGCTTTATTTGTGGTATTAGTTTCACTTTGCATGTAAATTACATTTTCCTTCACAGAATGTTTTTTTTTGGAGATGTAGGATGGACATCAGAGTCATGCTCAGAGGAGTTATTAGCAGCTTTTTCAATGTTGTTTTTTGATAGTGCCTTATAGTAAATTGAATCCTGGTGACTATATTCGTTCTTACAGTTAATGAATTTGGGGAAAGTCCAGTATGTATTCCAGCATACTGGGTTTTTTAACTTTTCATTTACCCATTTTGGCCTCACCTGGGAGTAGTGATTTTCATTTATTTATGTGGTATAATTGCTCTGCAAATGTGACAGTGAAGATTTTGGATATTTATTAAGAATGTTCCAGTAGTAATTAATTGCTCTTGAATTAATGCACTTTTAGATGATATTGAATGTGTAATAAGAGATACAGATGTCAGTCTCTCATCCCTACTATCTATTTTGCAAGCAGTGGCTAGATTGATTTTCTTTGCAAATCATTCTTTCTCTGCCACTCTGTCAGTCTCTATATTCGTTGCTTGTTTTTACCGAATCCAATATAAAATACTTCTACTAACATACAAGGCCATCAACAAACCTGCACCTACATACATCTTCCTCCTCGGCTTGTGCTGGGTTCTTTTTTGTCAAGAAAAAGGATGGAACCCTGCGCCCCTGCATCGACAATCGGCAACTGAATGCCATTACCATCAAGAACCGGTACCCTCTTACTCTTCTCGCCGAGTTTTTCAATCAGATCAGTGGCTCTAAGATCTTCTCCAAACTGGATTTCAGGGGAGCCTATAACCTTATTCGCATTTGCGAGGGTGACGAATGGAAGACTGCTTTTTGTACCCGTGAGGGACATATTAAGTATCTTGTTATGCCCTTCAGGCTTTGTAATGCCCCGGCAGTCTTCTAGTCCTTCATCAATGAAGTCTTCCAAGACCTCCTTTACATCTCTGTGGTGGTATACCTGGACGACATCTTGATTTTCTCTCCGGATCTCGTCTCTCACTGCGCTCACATTAAGGAAGTACTTAACTGTCTTCGAACTAACTGGTTGTTCTGCAAGCTAGAAAAATGTATATTCGAGGTCTCACAGATTAGATTCCTGGAGTACATCGTCTCCGGCTCTGGTTTGCAGATGGATCCTGAAAAGTTGTCTGCAATTCTCAATTGGCCTAGACCCCTAGGCTTAAAGGCGGTGTAACGCTTCATCGGCTTCGCCAACTATTATAGACAATTTATTAGGCAATTCTCCACTCTGATTGCCCCCATTACCGCCCTCACCTGAAGATTGGCTAATCCGAGGTTGTGGACTCCTGAGGCTATCACTGCATTTGAGGCTCTAAAGGAAGCATTCTCTCTGGCCCTTGTTCTAGTCCATCCTAACCAGGAGAAGTCCTTTTTCCTCGAGGTGGAGGTCTCTTCCGTTGGCGTGGGAGCAGTACTTGCACAGGAATCCTCTGCCAGCTCTTTTTGTCCCTGTGGCTTGTTCTCCCGGAAAATTTCTCCATCCAAGCCTTACTTACGAGATGCCCGCTGTCTAAACCCTCGACAAGCTCGCTGGTCTTCGTTCTTTAGTCGCTTTAATTTGAGGTTCACCTATCGATCTGGTGTCCAGAATTTCCGTGCGGATGCCTTGTCCCGGTCCTTTGATGAATTTGACCTGTCCTTTGTCTCCGAACCTCGGCCTATCCTTGAGCCCTCCAGCATTGTGGCCATTACTAAAACTGCCTTTTAAGATTTCACCTGCTGGTTGTTCTTACTTGGACCCGCATCGCTGTCTGAAGGTTTTTCGCTGGGCCCACTCCTCTAAATTTGCAGGTCATGCTGGTTGTAAGAAAACGATTGCCTTGCTATCCCGACATTATTGGTGGCCAGATATTCGGTCTGATACCCGTGAATTTGTCGCTGCCTGTACAGTCTGTGCTCAAAGTAAATCTTCCAGGCATCCTCCAGCCGGTTTACTTTCTCCTCTCCCTACCCAGGAACGTCCATGGGTCTGCCTCTCTATGGATTTCATCTCCGACCTCCCCCTCAGCAATACTATTTGGGTGGTGGGCGATAGATTTTCTAAAATGGCCCACTTTGTTCCATTGAATGGGTTACCCTCTGCCCCCAAGCTTGCTCAAGTTTTTTCAAAGAAATCTTCTATCTCCACAGATGTCCACGAGAGATTGTATCTAACCGCAGAGTCCAATTCATTTCACGCTTTTGGAGCGCCTTTTGTAAAGACTTGGGAGTTGAGCTAAAGTTTTCCTCAGGCTATCACCCGCAGATCAATGGCCAGACCGAGTGTGTGAACCCAGATCTCAAGATATTTCTCCGTTGTTTTTGCTCCAACAATGGAGTAAGCTTTTCCCATGGGCTGAATTTGCTCATAATTACATGTTCATAGCTCTTCTGGCTTTTCTCTCTTCTACACAGTCTTTGGTTCTCATCCCATACTACCAGATGTTTCCTCTTCTCAGATTTTTACAGTCCTTGCTGCACGCTCGCTTGTCCATGATTTGGATTATATTTGGACTTCTGCTTGAGAAAATTTATTGAAATCATCTCAACAATAAAAACTTTCTGCTGACCAGAACCGGAAGATGGTTCCTGCTCTTCTACCTGGGGACAAAGGTTCTCCACTCAAAATCTCAGACTACGGGTACCGTCCTTGAAGTTGGCTCCTCGATTTATTGGTCCCTTTCCTGTTACCCAAGCCATTAATTTCGTTACTTACAGACTTCTCCTTCCCCCCTCTCTTAAGGTTCACAATACATTTCACATCTCTCTGTTGAAACCTCTAGTGCTTAACAAATTTACAAATATTCCCTCCCAGCCCTCCCTCGTTCCATCTACGGATGGTGAGGAGTATGAGATCAGTCGCATCCTGGATGTTCGTTGACTTAATGGAAACTCTCAGTATCTGGTCCACTGGAAAGGCTTCGGACCTGAAGAAAGATCCTGGGTGAACGAAGAGGATCTTCATGCCCCCCGTCTCTTGTCTGCTTTTCTAAAGAGACTTTCTTCTAAGGATTTTCCTTCTTGGGGAGAGGGAGGGGAATTGTTTTCCTCATTGTTATAAAATCACATCAGGAAATTTGGAACTATAAAATGTATATGGACTTTTTAATAATAAAGTATTTTCTAAAATGGACAACATGATAATCAAATAGAACATAGTGATATTTTTCAAATGTACACATAAGTTATATGATACAGTGACTTATGAATATATTTTGAAGCTCTTATTTGCTACTTCTATAAACTCTTTCAACAAACATCTCTCAAAAATGTATATATAAAACATTTTTTAAATGATGTATTAATCTAAGACATTAATGAACATTATGTTTTCTAAGAGTTTGTCTCATATGATTTATCACTGGTTTAAACCAATGATTTCCTAAGTGAGCTTAAAGTGATTTGTTTTTATCTGATCAGCACTTTCACAATTTATGAGTCCCCATTTCTATTATATAATTACTTACAGTTTATATATTAGTATCTCAATAGTAGCAATTCTTTTCTAGACATATTATGGTGGATTTAAGAGAACAGAACAATACACTATATTGGTTTACAATTTATTTTTCTTATCATTATTATCATTATAAATACATATTCCTTTGTTTCCTGACTGGACAGTCTGCTGGGTCCCACAGTTCAGTCTTGGTGGGAGGACAGAGGTCCTCTAACCAGGTACGAAACATCCTGAATTTACTGGAGGTGATGTAGAGGTGACACTATCTAAAAGCAGCACCCCAAATTCTAAATGATCAGGATATGCCTCTTTGGCTCTTGACTTGAGGAGACAGCGGCCACTGTGCTCAGCATTCCTCACATGAATGGACCGCTGCTTCAACAAGTCAAGATGCTCCGTGCGTCTATCCCCGCACACAGATCAATTCATGACCCGCCCCTTGGTAAATGTACGCTCCCTCCCAATTAATTTATCCCCCAGCAACCTTACTCTTAATCTACCCAGCACCAAAAAATTAATTTTCTTCCAACATCCTCCCCTTAAATCATTTCTCCTCCAACATCCACCCCCTCAGTTGTTTTCTCCCCGGCATCCTCAATTAATTCGTTCCCAGCACCCACCCCTTTAGTTCATTTATCTCCCATAACCCTCCCGTCAGCAATTTCTCCCCAGTACCGATTAATTTCCCCTCAGCACCCACCCCTTTAGTTAATTTATCTCCCAGCACCCTTCCATAAGCTCATTTCTACCCAACACCCTCAATAAATTTCTTCCTCAGGATCTTTACATCATTTCTCTTCCAGCACCCTCCACCTCAATTCATTTTTCCAAGCACCCTAAATACATTTTGAACCTTTCAACTGTATTTATTCTTAATTCTAAATGAGACCCACATAGTCTAGTCTCACATACATACAGACCCTGTGGTAACGCTCTGCAGATTATTGCTACCTGTTCTCTGAGTCTCCAGCACATCTATCAGCAGATCATCACCATCGCATCCTGTGTCCGCATACTGTCACACCTAGTGCATCATCTCCAATACCTTGTGATAAAGTTCTGCAAATCATCGCCTTCTGCATATGTTATTTACTGAGTTCTTTTGCCATTTCTGCTATACCCAGGGCCGGATTAACCCGAGGTCTAACTGGGCTATAGCCCAGGGGCCTCGGGCATCCAGGGGGTCCTTCAAAGTCCGCAGCAGCATTATTGATCGGTTCGGGGGCGGGGGCGCCCCCAGCCCGATCAATGCTGCTGAGCACTGTCAGTCCAGTCCTCCGTCCTCCGTACTCTGCTTACTGAGGAGATCTCGCGAGTGAACTGTAGCGAGATCTCCTCAGTAAGGAGCATACAGCGCGCCGGGGACGGAGGACTGGACTGACAGGTAAGCGCTTTGGGGGGGCCCTCACGGGGGATGGGGCGGCGGGCGGCTCACAATGGGGGCCTCACGGGGGAATGGAGGCGCCCTTAACCCAGGGGCCTCCATTCCCTTAATCCGGCCCTGGCTATACCCTACCGTACTGCATCTTGAAACCTTTGTAACCGGTGTTTAATAAAAACCACTTCATTCATTACGCTGTTTCCGTGATTTTATATTGGGAATCCTGACACAGGGACAGTGGAGTGAGTTTCTAAGTGTTAATATATATCTCCTTAGTCAGTGACCCTTCCCCAAAAGCAGAGACTAAGAATTTTGTTTACTCACGTGGCACAATTGTAAAGGTGGCAGAGACAAGGCTGTGTTTTAGCCCCTGGCCTGCTCTTGCAATTACAGGAGGAACTGCAGTGTGGCACCAATCACCTACTCTTTCTCCTGCAGTCATTACTATAGCAGCACTATGATTGGCAGCCTGGGTAGATGGGGCACAGGAGAAGGAAGATACTTCTACTCTTTTCCTTTCACCTCTACTGATGATGCCAGTCACCACCCTGCTAATGATTTATCTGCAGGAGGAAGTATAAGTGATTGGTGTCACACTTCACTCCATTCTGCATTAAATAAGTGTGATAGCTGAGGAAGGGACAGAATGGCTCAGAGGAGGTTGGGGGGAGCATTTAAAATGCATTCTCAGGCACTTTGAAAGGTAAAGAACACCCGTGTGTTAAATCAAGTAATAAAATCAATCCATAATTCAAAATAAGAAAGCTAATTAGGTTAAAAAAAAATCACTTAAGAAAAAGGTATTGCTGTGTGTACAGGCAGGTTCCAGGTCTACGTTTGTTTTTTTTTGAACAAAAAAAAATAATTACCATTTTTTAAGAATCAAAAGAATGAATTTTGACCACTGATCCATATTTATCTCTGCGCCAGAAAAAAAGAGATTTATATGAGAGTACTGGGGCTTTCTGTACATATTAATTCTGCCTTTGCAGACACGACTTTAAAAAATGGAAACTGCAAATAGGAAAACAGTAGAGTTGGACGCAAACTGCGTTTTCGGTGTATAATACATTTTTTTTAGCTTCTGCGCAGGGCTACCAAGAGAAATTCAGGGCTCCGGCACAGCAACTTCATGGGGCCCCCCTTATAGTTGAGCATGGTAAAAAAAAAAATTGCAGCGGTGCAAAAGTGGGAGTGCTTGTACCATTGGGGGAATGACTGTGTATCATTAGGGGTGTGTCAAGCAGGTGAAAAATAATAGGCCACCCTCCTAAAGAAAAATGCACCTCTGCCCACATGCTTTAATCACACATGCACCTCTCTGCCCACAGATTTAATCACACTTGCCTCCCCTCTGCCCAGCACCTTTAGTCACACATGCCCCTTCTCTGCCCAGCACCTATAGTCTCACATGCCCCTTCTCTGCCCAGCACCTATAGTCTCACATGCCCCTTCTCTGCCCAGCACCTATAGTCTCACATGCCCCTTCTCTGCCCAGCACCTATAGTCTCACATGCCCCTTCTCTGCCCAGCACCTATAGTCTCACATGCCCCTTCTCTGCCCAGCACCTATAGTCTCACATGCCCCTTCTCTGCCCACCACCTATAGTCTCACATGCCCCTTCTCTGCCCACCACCTATAGTCTCACATGCCCCTTCTCTGCCCAGCACCTTTAGTCACACATGCCCCCTCTCTGCCCAGCACATTTAGTCACACATGCCCGCTCTCCAGGACACCTTCTACTTACCTTCTTCTCCACTGCACAGCACACAGGATGGGAAGATCTCCAGCAGCCCACCGTCACTGTGTACCATGTGACCACTACAGTCACATGACCTGTTCACCTGGCGTGTAGTAAAGTCTGGTCCCGGGTAATTTGTACCCACCCCCCCTCTCTCTCTGCGACCCTGCTTCTGCGCATGCCTCCAATACACTAGTTACGTTTGCAGCTGTATGTAGTTTGAAACGCATCTTGCGCTTGCAGCTACTTACGATTAAAGAGGTGGAACTAGGAAGGAAGGGTAGTGTAAGGGTGTGTTGGCCCTACGAACTGATAGTGATGACCGTCATCTTAGATGTGTCCAGCTCAACATACCAATGTAAGACATGTTTTTTATGGGTTGCAATGTCTGTTTTACACAGAAATTCTGTCCAACTGTACACGAGCCCCTGTAACTTTATATTAATGACTACTTCCTTTTTTGCAGTTGATTAAATTCTTTTCATGGACTTTTTGTTTGGGAAGAGAGCTGATGAGTATTTTTCAGGTCTTTCAGGGCAAGGGGGATTAGCATAGCACAGACCCTCCTTCCTTCTGATTGGTGGGTCCCCCCCTTCACTTTGATTGGACCTGCCAGCCCCTTGTCTATCTTGGTTCCGCTAAGTCTGGGCTGGGAGATTTAATCTTTAAATCTCCTGCCCAAATAAACATCCAGGAGTTCAAGGAGGCTGGTGTCCAGATCCTGGGGTGACAGTCTCCTTGTTGCCCCTACTCGAGCTGTTTAAGCTTTGATGCGGAGCATTGCTGTCTGGATCTACCAGAGGCCGCACATCTTCTGAATTCATTTCAATCCTTCTATCATTATGAGAAGAGGCTCTGTTGCTCCATCCTTCCGATCCCCACTTTGTGAACAGAGTGCAGCAGCACAAATACATCCAGCCCGTCTCTCTTGAGCGTCGTGTGAAGCCTGGCTGGAGCTCCTGTGAGATTTCCTGACTCTAACTGCACCTTTTCCCCACCCTGGGCAATGGGGAGCGGTAGCTTCTACTGGGGCTTGCCGGATGCACTGTACCACCAGAGTGACTTAAATATCATTTAAAATCTTATTTGTTCACCATACATTTAAATATACATTTTACATTATTGGCATTTAATTTAAGGCTCTATTTCTCAATTTTCTGTTTTTTCTCTCGAACATCATTACTTTTATTTTCGTGCTTACGATGGATAGTGCTGGGTTTTGTCTGTAATGCTCTAAGCCAGTGGTTCCCAAACTTCTTCAGTTCGCGAGCAGTAACGTTTTATAAGTGGTTGGGTCAAAATAACGTAATAAGTATTTACAGGGCCGGTGCTAGGGTCCATGGCGCCCTAGGCATTTTGTAAAAATCGGCGCCCCCCCCCCCCCCCCGCAAAAATCATCGGCGCCCTAGGCAAGTGCCTAACCTTGCCTAATGGGAGCGCCGGGCCTGAGTATTTAGGTCAGGACAGAAATACTTAGTAAATTGTTTGCAAAAATAATACACATAAATCCAAGGGATAAGAATATTTTAATATATTTTTTCAATTATATTTCTGTCAAAGAATAATTTACAGCTAATACTAAAAGGTATAAGATCAAACAAAATAAAACAACAACCTGTGCAAAAATCATCACACTGTGCCCCTTCACGATTACACTGTGCCCCTTCATCCTCACTCTCTGTGCCCACTTCATCCACACACTCTGTGCCCTCCTTCATCCACACACTCTGTGCCCCCTACATCCACACTCTGTGCCCTCCTTCATCCACACACTATGTGCCCTCCTACATCCACACAATCTGTGCCCTCCTTCATCCACACACTCTGGGAACCTTTGCTCTAAGCACTCTTCCCTCTGAGCTCAGCAAACTAAAAATGATAGTGTTAAAAGTTCAACATGCAAGAAAATATCCTGTAGATTTTAAAAGGGGCCCATGAGGGTGAAGTCTTCATTAAAATCTTATTTTAACTCTTTTTTCCATGTTGCTCAGCTTAGAGGGAACATTGGTACAGACTCTTTCTTCTATTTTCCACCCATAGCACTTAGATAGAGCTCCGTTGAAGTTTATCCACAAAGAAGCACTATGAATAGATTGTAGTGTATGTTGCTGCAGGGTAAACACGCACAGTTACTAGCATGTCAGCTCTGATTGAGATAAAAGGTGGGTCCCAGGGAAAGCCCCCTGTTTGCTATGCATGAGTATCAGGATTAATTAAGATTGTCCAAAAGTTGACAACCCTTTAAAGAATAGATATCCGAATAAATATAGTAGTGACTAGCTGTACACAAAAAATCTGCAGCCAATACCTATATCAATAAGGGTTCCATCCAAATACCCTTCAAAAGCACATACAATACACAGAAAAGATATGGCAATACAGCGCTTAACTCTCACCTGCCGACACGAGTTATGCAAATTTATTTATGGCCAAGAGGTACCCCAGAAGCTTTCAAATGACAATACAGCACCAGCACTCCCCAGCAGCTACTGATACCAACATGCCTCTCAAACAAACAATTTAAGCATTTAATATTCGGAAATACTACACTATCATTGTTTCCTTTATATTTGAGGATATCTACTCATGTTACCTAAACACCATTTCATTTATCCCCTAGCAACATCAAGTATAACAGTGGACTCTTTTTTGAAGATTGGAAGAAGTGTCATCTGTGGGACTGTATAAAATGAAGTTGTTATTTGCCATTATTTGTGCACTAGTGTTTAATGGGAATACACTTTTATTCAAGAATTTTCCCGTTGGTATAATCTCTATGTGCAAGAGATCAGCGCCGTATTACCCTATCTTTTTTGTGTATTGTATGTCCCTTTAAAGAATAGGCCTGGGTGTCATGATAGGCCCCCTTACATCTTTAAGGATGTGCTTTGTTGAGGTATGGTTTGGCATGAATCCTGCTTGGCTTTTACTCAATGCATTCTGCCATGTAAGGAAGGTGAGTGTCACGGATTTGTTAGTCCTGAAGGTCTTACCAGCTGGTATTAGCGCTGCTAAGCTAGGAGGTGTGGAGTCTAACACGCCTCTGGTCTTTGCAAGAGACCCCCGCAAGGGAGTTTGGAGTTCGCTGCAAGAGACATGCAGGTTGCGGCCCTCCCAGTTAGCTACCAGCAAAGTAACAGGGGAACGTTGTTGTGCAGTCCGAGGTCAAACCGTACGGGCAATAACGGTACAGAAGGAACAGGAAAAATCGGAGTCCGGAAGCCAGGGGTCAAAACCAGAAGAAGTATGCAGTCACAGGGAGATCCGAAATCACAGGCAGAACTGGGTCAAAATTGGAGCAACAGGCGCCTCCGTTGCTTGGCAATGGAGACGCAATGGTTCTGCTCCTGCGCCCGCACTGCCAGGCCGAAAACAGGAAGGAGCGTCCCCTTGCCTA
>NC_134404.1:294239869-294359869 GCF_038048845.1 Mixophyes fleayi | reverse complement strand
ACTTCACAATCCACAATGAATAGGGACTATAGGACATAGAGCCCTGCAACTCAAATTAACTTGTTAAATGCTGAGTTTTGTGTTTGATTTCTCTTTATTTTCAGCCCAGCCGACTGAATGTCATTAGAGCCCAAGACTGAGTCTAATGGAAATATCATCAGGAGACAATTACCCTTAGAGGCTATTCACTTCTTCTCGCAGACACTGTCATTTGAGAAATGGGATCATTTCATTTCATATAGCACTAAATAACACCCAACAGTTTTAAATTGCCAGTTTCTTAAAAACCACCCATTGGAATAAATTGCTGCGGTTCTATTCTCTTTTTCACAGTAATATTATGTGAATCGGGTGTATATCCTGATAACATAGGGATAAAAAGACCAGACATTACTTTTGCGATATGCAACTCGTCATGAAACAGTTGTCTTAATGGTAACTTCATTGTAATGTTTTTTTCTTTTACTTCTTTTAATTAACAATCATTCTTAACCCTGCTATTTAATATAATTTGATCACATAAAAAGTGCATTGAAATGTAATATCTATTCACTAGGACGCCTGCCTGGCCAGAAACAATCCACTAGACCCAGCAGATTCCAAAGTTTGTGTGTGCAATTATTCTGTGCTGAGTAGGGCTTTCGACCCTCACAATTCTTTTTAATGGCGATTTTACATATATGTATATGGCCTCATTATTCTGTGAATATACAAGAAAATAAAATTGTAAGAGCAAAAAAGTGCAAAGAGGTTTAAAAATGTGAAATATGGGACATCCAACGCTGGTTGCAAACTTCTGCTGTGGCGTGTGCTCTGTGTAGTTTAATAGTGACAGTAAGATGTCATAATTGTACTGAACACTTTTTATGTTACATTCTAACTGATGGATAAGGTCGGCTTTTTTTGAAAACTTTACTTACAGTAAATGTATAGACATTTGGCAACGGCAATGCATTTTTACTAAGGTATTAATGCCCATGTTTGGGTCTGGGTAGTCATGGAATATTCTTTCATTCATCACTGGTATGAATGTTGATATGTTTACTGTTTATAGGTTGATAGGTTTATGCTACTGTATGACCTAATGCTATTAATGTATAGCTGAGTTTGTTGTCCTTGATATCTAGCAAGCTGTAAATGCTTGCATACAATTGGGTAACCAAGCCTTCATCTCTAACTCACATAATGAATAGGAACAGCAAGTCTCTGTACGGCAAGTCATGACACATAAACAATATTAAAAAAATACTTTCTTGTTATTAACAACAAGAGAGTGAATGAAAACATAAAAATCTACAAAATACTTGAAAATAGACAATTGTGTTTACATAGTCTGAGTGCTGAGTTTTTCTACATGTAGATTTGGGTATGTCCATTGCTCAACACAGTTCATTTGATAGTCAACAACGCTGTACCATTAAATGTGAACTCACATCTGTTACACAATCACATACTAGGCATAGTAGTTTCAGGTATGTCTGTAAGTACCATAAGGGACTGTTCCTTTTATGTGCTGTTCCTTTTATGTGCTGAGTTTCTTATCACGTGGTTAACGTTATTTTCTGAACAATGACATTGGAAAATAAAAGTATATCCAGGAGAAAAATATGAAAAAGGTTCTACTAGGTATAGTTTCCCCTACTGCTGCCACAGAGACTGTTCTCCTAAATGTATTTTTTTCATGGGTGCAATAGTGGGTATAACAGCAGCTAACATGTTAATGGAGTCCACGACAACCTCAAAATAGCCCTTTCACACTCCGTTATAGCCATAATTAAACTATTTACTGGCTAATAGAGCAACATGTTCCACAATCGAGTGTCTGTTCTGTCCAGGAATTGGGAGTGGCTTGGAGACACATTTTTGATGGGGCACATTGATTTGTAGTTATGACACTTCAAACTTGAATGTAAAGGTTACTGTTATTAAATATATGCCTTTATAATATATATATATATATATATATATATATATATATATATATATATATATCTATATATATATCTTTATTTATTTAATATTCATTTTTCTAAACACAATATTGTGATGTCCTCCATTTACAAGGGACTAAGCTTCCCCAAGCCTAATGGATGTACATACATATTGACTTGCTTATCAACAGTGTGCAATGTGGGTATACGTATGTTTTATCTTCAGCCAACTATGTTTATCTGGCATAATACATACATATACACCTTATCGTCGTGCATATTGCTTATGTGGTTGTTTTTCATTAACAATCGCTGCTTGAGAAATATCCATTTCTCTTCAGGTCCACATTTTATTTAAAATCATGAATGCAAAGTTTGGTCACATGACATAAGAAGACAGAAGTGGAATGAAAGGAAGGGGATAATAATGCAGATAACTCACTAAAATGATGTATGTATATAGGAATGGATAATATGTAGTAATATAAATACATAAGATATATGGAGATAGGCATACAGATCTAAAAGATATATAAAGGAGAAATCTAGTAACGTTTTTCCCAAACTCCTTCCCACCCTTCAAATGGTAAAACCCTGTTGAAGGGACTTGGTAATTTAAATTATAGCGCCTGAACATATATTATTTTTGGGACCCGGTAGTTATCAAATAACTCGCCCCTGGCACAGACCCAATTAAACTATTTTGCATTTGGAGAAATTTGAAAATTATCAGGCATGCACAGAGGGAACATTTATAAATGTGTCTTGTGTATGCAAGGGTTCTGGTTGTGTTTTCTTTTCTTTTTGATGATATTTATTAATTCTCTATTTACTGATAACCCCCCTGGGACAAGTGTACATCGGTGTACAAAAACATAAAAGTGACCTTTACACTGCATATCCAGCAATGATTCATCCTTAGACAGAAGTAAAAGTTCCTCTGGTCACGACAAAAGGAGTATACCATGAAAATGGGTACTTCAATTGCCTGTAAGTAATTGTCGTTCGATCAGATGGATTTGCAACATTTGTGTGTGCGTGCGCCTTATTCAATACTGCCTTTGTCTTTCCTTTGAAAATGTCTCAGTTTGAAACAATATTTACTTGTCTTCTATTTTTTTTCACCTAAGAACTTTCACGAATGTACCTAGGAGTGCTGACTAGATGAGATGGATTTTTTTTAATTTTAACAAAAACATTTTTTATATGAGTTTATATTTTTGTTAAATAAAATACTACTAAACTTTTTCATGTATGGAAGATCATGTTTTTTTTTATTTTTTTTTAAAAAAGTATTTATAAAAGTGGATATTGTCATTTCATAAAAATGGGAAAAATATTTTTGTTCTGTAAATATACTGCGATTGGCTATGGGCAGACAGTGTGAACGGAATCTGCTGGCGCTTCATAAATAAATTTTGATGATGATGATGATGATCAGATACCGATGTGGTATAAATAGTTTATTTCTATCCTGATTGATACAGTGGAACAGTTGGACCCTAGAAGCTGTAAGAAACATTCGCAGCTCTCATACATCACACTATGTTTCTTAGCCCATGCTATATTTACCTTGTGCTATGCGCTCTTATGAGTTCATAAATGCATGGTTTGCTCCTTTATAAAGGGAATGAGACCTTATTCAATACTAAAAGAAAACTCACCACAATCATAAAAATAAAAATAAAAAACAAAGCTGGATACTGCATGAGGCCTTTAAATTATGCCATCACATTATACAAATATAATAAGATATTTTTTTAATCTATATAGCAGAGATTACTATTGTAATATAAAGTGAGTGTGTGTCTATTATGTCATTATGCACTTTTTAAACCAGTATTTTATATTGGTAAGAGACAGAAGGAGCTCTAGAAAGGATTTTTTGTATTTTTGTTAAACAAGCAAAGTCTTTGACTTCAAAGTGGGAAAAAGAGAAATTGAAATCTATCGAAACATGCCATATTCACCACTTTAATAATAGGAGAAGCCAGCGAAATACATTTTTTGGGGGTAAGTCAAAGTGATATCCTATCGTCTCTGTATATATATATATATATATATATATATATATATATATAATTGGCATGTTACAAGTGATGAATATTGTACGAGCAGACCTATGTTGAGACAGAGCTGTGTGCTACTGGCTATGTAGTTGAGCATTCCCTGTCTGGCATTATTTGGCCATAACCGATTTCGTGCTCCTCAATACTATAGCTTTATTTTGGAAGCGCTGTGTTTCCTAGTCAGGATTCATGACTGAGATGCTCTAATTGTGATCTCTACCACAGACACTAATCAAGTAATTCCCCCATCCCAGCCCCATCAAATTGCTCTTTAGCTGTTGAACTGTGGAGTTTTGCTTCTCTTTTCACATGCTAATCACACCCATTCAGCATCTCTCTGTGAGGCTATTTGTAGTGGAATAAATCTCCTTGTTTGCCTGCTGCATGATTAATTGATATTGTTGTGTGCTTTTTGTTTGGATTGCAGGGAAGTGAAAGGCAGAACGTATTGGATGTGAGGACAGGAGCTGACAACATCATTTTACTGCTGAGGTCTTTCAGAGGTCGGCAAACAGACTGATCACAGTATTCATTCTATTTAGTTTTACTCATTAGAAAATATGATGATAGAATAAAGGCAGCCTCTAAATAGCCTGGATGGATGGGCAGCCTCATACAAGGACACAAGACCACATCAACGCTTCTGTGCAAAACCAGTAACATGTCTTCTTTGTTATCGTGCTGACTGTCACATTGTGTCCTTATTCCTATTACCCACCTAATGATGCGTTAACTATCTGTAATAACACCAATATGGACTCAGTTGGAGATTCAATACCCTCATCCTATAGTCTAAAATGAGGATCCAACCATTTGGCCATCATATCAAATTATATACATGTATGTATGTATGTATGTATGTATGTATGTATGTATGTGTGCACATTTTTATTAGTATTATATTATTTGCAGGATCATGATTGAAATGTCATTTTTTTAAAAATTCTAAACACTACACATTGTTGGTCGGATGCCAGCTCCAATTGCAGTTATCTGTGCTGAATTTATTTATTTATTGTTTCTACATTCTAACATACATAAATCCAGTCCAGGTTACTGCAATTGGAAATAAAGTTGGAATTAAATTGGACAAATTGTATAAGGGGTGGGATAGATCATGTATGAAGGCATTTTCATATATACAGATGAAGCTGCATTTAATGGGATTAATAGTCATGCTGTTCACTTCTGACCATTCCGCATTCACATAGTAGTAATATGAAGCGGGTGGGATTAGTGTGGGGTGACCCTTATGTGCAGAGGATGTGATGGACCATACCTTCTGCACCAATAGATCTCTATGTTCTCCCTGTGCTTACGTGGGTTTTCTCCTACTCTCTAAATACAAACTGGTAGGTTAATTAGCTTCTGACTAATTGTATGTTCTGTTCCTGTGCTGGGGACATTAGATTGTAAGCTCCACTGATGTCCCTAAATAACATACACTGACTATACAGCTCTATGCACTATGTTGCGTATGTAAATAAATATGTAATAAAATACACAGGACACCAAAGGGATGTGTATAAAATATGTCTGAAAGTACACATGTAAAGTGTATAATAAAATTAATAAATTAAATAAAATATGTACACACACACACACACATACATACATACATATATATATATATATATATATATATATATATATATATATATATATATATATATATATACACATGTAAATATATATATATATGTATATATATATATACATATGTGTATATATATATATATATATATATATATATATATATATATATATATATATATAAACATATATGTTATAAACTATGGGTCTAGACCAGAGTTTCTCAACCTGTGGTATGTGTACCCCAGGGGTATAGCAGACAGATTAAACAGGTACTTCAACTAGTTACAGTGAACTCAAGATACTAGTAATGAATAAAAGTATACTTAAAACAAGATTCAAAGTCCAAACTACCAAATTCCATTCACTTACATTTTCCATACCACTTAAATATCCACTTAGACCACTGCATATGGGGACATATGATACAAAAATGTTGAGAAGGTAAGCCAATATACAATATATTCGCTGCAGTGTAAATGATCATAAAACATTTCAATGATCTGTTTACACTACATTCTGTATACCTGTAGAACACATTCTCCATCTCTTTTTTTAGTCTGTCTCTGATATCTCCATGTTACACATTAATGTACTCCCCAAAGATTTTGTCCTGGCATCTATGAAAAGAAAGAACCAGAATCCAGTGTGTATTTACAGATATTCACCGTCAAGCCACAGATGTGACACCAATTAAGCTGAATATTTTGCTTGTCTCTTTATTTGTTCACTGAATGTAGTTTTTATTCCCCTGAGGCATAATTCCAAGTTCAGGGATTGAATTAAACAAATCCATGATGTTCGGTTCTTTACAAACCCACTACTCATTGCAAATATTTCCCCTTTTCTAAGTTCTTTAAAAAAGGAAACTGTCTCCTTTCTTTTCATTCTATGCAGGGTAATTGATAGTCTCTATCAGAGGTCAGGATTTGCATAGGAATTAAGAGCAGCAAATTAATTTCATATTCTGTTCACATCTCCAATTATTCCTGCAGACCTTTGTCTCTGTGTCTGGCAGAGGGAACCATCAGCTGCTCTTCAGCGAGCAACATCTGTGCAGTTAATAATTTGATAAACAACTAATACAAATAGTTCCTGAATGATCTGCCAAGCACACGATTGATTTAACCAATTGTCAAGGCTTTATGTTGAGTTCTACTGAAGCAATGTCTCTTTAGATCACCAGAATAGCCAGGAATCACTCCTAGTAATGCAACATAGCAACATTGCTTTTTCATGGAAAAACCTTGTTTCTACATACATTATCATAAGATGTTGTAAAGAAAACTGATACTAATATAAATTGGTGACCTTTCAGATACAAGCTTTTCCTGCTAAAGAAATGTAAACCTAGAGTAGGTTTATTTAGTAAGGGGTAAATGTATTAATCTGCGTTTCCTGCAACTCGCTCTTATTCGGCAACTTGGACAACTAAATTAGGTGTCAAAGTTGGCGAATATCAGTGAGTTGTAGAAATCTCAGATTAATACATTTACCCCCTACTCTCTTAAACAACGGAAACCAGAGACAACATTTTTTTTTTTTAGCATTTTGGTTTATGTTTTGTGAGCAAACAAATATAAAGTATTGTTATTGCATCTCAATTTCATAGATTTTACAAAAAACAAATGATCTAATTTTGTGGTGATTCCAAATCCATACAAATGCTCTATTTTAGGAAACAATACACACAAAACCCACAGGGTTCTCAGTGGTTAGTTGTAGAGTTGCTTGTTTATAGAAATTTATTCAGAAGGCAATTTGGTTGCATATAATTAAAGTTGTTAGAAATGTGTGGATGAAAATGATCGGCATTCCCGAAAACTTCAAATTGGGATCTCCTGATGACTTCAATCAGTCAGTGAGTTTGGTTATCAGACAGCTATACTAATTGGTTGCCACAGCATCTGGTCATTCAACACGAGTGGTTAACGGATATCTAGGTCTGTCCAGGGTATGTCAAACTTTGGATGGACATGTTTGTGGTCAAAACTGAACACAGATCCATGCATAGCTCAGACCAAATAACAGGTTACAGTTGTGTATGGGTAGCTTAAAAAAAGGTTGAAGTTTAAAGTGGACGACACGTATTGCTATTTTGTCATCTTCATGTGTGGCCATAAAATGAACCATCATATACAGTAACACAGTTAATCTGTTGCTCTAAATAAATAGAACTTTAAAGAACAAGTAAAAACACTTTTTGGATGTTAATAAAGCCTATGTATTACTGAGTTAAATAATATACCTAAAATAACTGATTGTTTTAGACATACCTTTTCATTATTTGTTCTTATTTTACATGTCATCGAAAACAGACATGTACAAATTGCTCAATCTTGCATCAGTCTCTGAGTGCACTAACAAGGGTGTAACTATAGCCATAGCTGTCTGTGCCACTACTGTGGTGCCTGGCAGCACAGGGGGCACTGTTCTATAGGAAGTACAACTTTATATGACTTCACAACAAATATATCCAGGCAGTTATTATTCAGAAAAATGTTTGCTGAACAAAAAAGGCTGCTCCACTACTTGTGTGCTACATGCAAAAGCAGTCAGTATTTTTCCTGCATGCAAAAAATAAATGCATTAGCAACATGGGTTGTCCAGGAACAAATTTGTTCCTTTTCTGTTTTGTTCCTAACTATAAATGAATATATATATTTTTGAATAAAAATTCTATTGTCATTTTTTTAAAGAGAATATGTCACCAGATTGGGGGTTGGCTTTTATTTATTTATTTCTTTCTTTGTTTAATACCGTGTGGTGCTTGTATATGCCTCCCCCCCCCCCCCCCCCCCGGTCCCTGCATCCGCAATAGCACTTATAAATGGTGCATTATTTATGATAATAGCTTGATCTGGCTTCTGAATCAAGCTGTATACTGCAAGATGCTCTCTCGAGACGTCGTCCATGCTGTCCCTCCAGTAATTTACTGCTTCAGGTGACTTCTTATAGAAGGTGCCAACGAGAGACTACAGGATAATATGCATAAAGTCAGCACTATATTACAATAGTAGTTAAGGGTAGAATATAGGTTTTGGTTTATTTTCTCACTGTGCTGTATTTTCCTCCTGAAACTTATAGTAACTTCATGTTTGTAACTCAGTTATATACTTATAAGACATGTATTTATATAATCAATAATTGTTGTTTTTGTTGCTGCCTAGATACAATGCAAAGATACTCCATGAATAAAATTGGAACTAATGCTGAGAGCACAACAGAGTCCAGTTTTAGGACAGATAGACTAAAGTAGAGGTTAAAATGGGTAGAAGAAAATAGTTGTCAGTGAAACAGAATGCAAAAGGGATCTGTGCAATCACTCCCAGCAGAACAAAGTACAGTAAATATTAAGTTTACTGACAGAGACCATGGATACATATCTTCTGTTAATTTCTTGTTACTTGCAGATGATAATGGGGAATAATTTTGCACTGTTACTGTGTTGATTTTGACCCACATTGGGAATAATATTCACTTTTACCAGAACAATGAATGGAGCAGCCCCAGATTATAATCTGTGAGCCATGATTCATTCACTATCTGGACACAGAATGAATGAATGAAACCCCCTGCCAGGAATTCAAGACCATGCACAAGTTTATTGCTCATCCCTGACTCCCCATTAATGGAATACTACCTTTATTAAGTAAATATAGTCAAATCAATTAAAAATTAAAAGTAAAACATTACTAGTAGCAAAAAGTAAGATACTATTAATGTATGCATAAAAGGCTATGTTTAGTTTCAGAGGTATTAAGAGTCATTTAGTTTTCTAAAGTGAAATATATTTTGCTGTTGTAGAGCGTTGAATTTGGTGAGTTTAACGTAAACTCGGTAGGTGGAGACTTTGGATACTGTGAGCATTATGTGCTATTTAGGTGCCTGCCTAATATTTCTGTCTCCTTTGGACATTTACATCCCTTACGTGCCAGATGATCAACATTGCACCAAGCATGATGAGCTGCTAAGTGGTTTGCACAGGGTCTTTGAAGTCATGTAGTTAATTCTTCAATCAATATATATAATGAGGAATCGAAACCTTCACTGACTGTTCATGGATTTGCACCAGATATACTGATTGCATTAGGGAAGTTAATATGTTATGCAATGCATTCAAATCCAAAGAGCTTTCTCATCATGACATTAATCTGCCAGCATAAGACAACTCACTCAGCCTCATGTATCTGGTCACGAGCGGCCAACGCTCCAACTCCCTGCAGCCTCTAGGGCTTCAACTCATTCCAACTGTTTACATAGGATGACTGCACAAATATACGCCTGTCCTTTAAAATAAAAACTGTATGCACAGCTTCCATAATAGACCAATTAAACCTTATTTCTGTAGTCTATCAAACCTATTTATCTAGTTGCCCATTCACCATGCAGACTGACTGAGGTGCAACCTAACACTTCTGTTTAGTTGATTATTGCCCTGAGTGCTGAGTACATTGCTAATGGGATTTGCAGTTTTCTTTATGACTGTTCCTTTAAAGTCATAGCATGGTTCTTCTTCTTCTTCTTCTTCTTCTTCTTCTTCTTCTTCTTCTTCTTCTTCTTATTATTATTATTATTATTATTATAAAGAAGGAAACAGTAACAATTAAAAAAATCTTGTGTCTGTCTCAGAATTTTATCCCAGCCAGGGAAGTAGCTGTTCTAGGTAAGAGGAGAGGCATTATTTATGGTGTTACAAGCCAACATTCATTTTGTGTTGATACTACAGAAGTTTAATTTGGATAAAATAAATCATAGATGACTTTTTGAAGTTGACCATCTATAGGTCTATATGCGGAAATGTAATCATGCAATCATTTTAATTTATCTTCTCATTAGGCCTACGGTAACCCAAAATAATGATTTGTAATAAAGGAAAAGCTACAAACATAGATAATAGAATAATACTCATAATTAACATGGCATTTTTAAGATAAGGGCCAGACGACGAATGACATAGATTTACAGTGACAGTAAGTGGAACCAACATATCTCCTTTCAAGTCTGCACAGTATTTTCTCTATACTTACAGCACAGACTGTCGTTCAGTTGCACAAGCCACTAGCTTCCTCAAAAATCTGTGCACTAAAATAAATAAATACATAAATTATATATATATATATATATATATATATATATACATACATATATATATATATATATATATATATATATATGTATATATATTGATATTTATATACATACCAAAACACACACCCACACACACCCACACACACACACACACACACACTTACACCTGTTTCTCTATATCAAATTATAGAGGAACAGGTGCCATCTCCGGGGAGGGGTTAATGGTAGTATACAGCCGTCGTCGAGAACTCATACAAGTCCAATGTTTTAGTTCAACTTGCCTCAGTTGGTTTTATTAAGCATAAAGAAAACTTCAAAATAAACATCTTGCCTTTCCGAAATTAACTAAACACATGTGGTCCCTGACTGTCAAACTAGACAAAAACATAAGAAGTTCCAGCACTAATATTTTAGTCAGGCTTTCTCTTAATATCAGGATTTCACTTTTAGAAATTCTGCAGTCCCTTCCCCCAGGCAGAGCAGAGACTGAGACTGAACTAACATCCTGTTAAACACACTTCACAGGTGCAAACTTTAATTGATCTGCTGTCAGACTGGAAAATCAGAAGATGTGGACTGGGCCTTATAAAGGGAGCCCACCCTTCTTTCTCCATTTACACCCCAAGGACCCTTACCAGCTTTTTCCTAAAGCTGAACACACTCTTAGGAAAGCTCCTTCCCACACAAAACAATCTCCCTGTGGTTTTTAAAACATGTAGGTAATAAACTTGAAATAACATACCTGTCCAGAAACACTATTCTAGTATTTTAGTCACAATTCTCATTGACATAAGTGCCACCATGAATTACAGACAGATTTTTTTTAAAAAATATACGTTTATATTACAAATGTATTATTCATACCACAATCTCATTGTTATTTTAAAAACGCTTCATACAAAACCATGTAAAATTCATAATCACATCTGCTGAAATGACCTTATATAATACCACATAGAAACGTACCATAGCCATAATCAAGTGTGTCCAGCTGTAAATGTAATATGTTTAACTGCCATCAGTAAGTTCATGACTATGACTGCTTGATGTAAATGGTATTGCCCATTTATGTGTCTCACAGGATAAAATAGAAATTGTCCAATCATGGATTGACTATTGCACCACAGAAGAGAAATCACTGTGGTATTGTTGCCCCTTAAAGTCATGGCAAATAAAATATTGTTAAACAGTTACTCACAAATACCACAAAATTTGTCTTGCGAGAGAGAGGAGGAATGTACATCCACAAAATGACTGATGTAATGTCATCTCCTTACTGCCATCACTGCTCAGGGTAATATAGGCCTATGGTAAGGAAAATAGGAAATGTACAGGAATAATGGGAGTACAAATAGAGTAATAGACTGACTGCTGATCGCATATAAGGAGGATAAGTAGATACAAAATTTCAGTTCCCAATGATTACTGAATTACAGCTAACTTTCAGATGCCTAGGCCTAGAGAATCACTTCCCTTGAAATGCCTCTAGTTAATTGGAAATATAAATCTACTAGTACAAATATATCATCTTTACAGAAATAACCTTGCTAATATATATATATATATATATATATATATATATATATATATATATATATATATATAAAAAATATAATATCTAATACCATATGCCCATATTACGAGGCGAAAAGGCAAGAATATTTCTTCTTCCAGTTGATGCATCCGTCTGACTTCTGGTATCAGTAATTTATTATCATGATTACTACACCTAATAGATTAATGAACCTGTCATAATTTGAAAAATCCAAAATGTCCATAATGCTGTAAATCAGGCCTGTCCAACCTGCGGCCCTCCAGGTGTTGTGAAACTACAAGCCCCAGCATGCTTTGCCAGTAGTCAACCTGCTGATAGCTGGAAGGGCATGCTGGGACTTGTAGTTTCACAACATCTGGAGGGCCGCAGGTTGGACAGGCCTGCTGTAAATTGTAATGTTTACCTAATGTAGGCCAAATTGCAAGTGCCAGTATAATTAAGATGCACATATATTCTTTTTTTCGTGTACAAATATTTTTCCCCACATACTTTTTGCTAATTTTTCTCATTTCATAGTTTGGCCATGTTGACATGAATTGTGTCTAGCCTCTGATATACTTGCAAAAGTCATACTTTCTACCCTGCTAAGCTCATACAAGTTCACAATGTTGTCACCTATTAAAATAAGTGGGTTATTTAAATAAGATAAAGTAATGGAGAAGAAACATATATAGGGTTGTTCCTTGCTATGAGGGAGGATACACCAGGGGCGGACCTAGACTTTATGTTTAGAGGCGGCGATTTTGCATAATCACACCCCCTCCTTTACTCTGGCTGGCCCGCGTTTAGCCCCGCTTTCCGCTCGTGATTGGCCCCGCCCCCTCTGTTTTCCTCGGCGGCTGGGACCTATTTTTCTGCTGCTAGGTGGGGCGAATGCCCCGATCTCCCCCTCCTGGATCCGCCACTGGGATACACAGCCTTTTACTCCCTATGAAAGCATTGAATAGCCTGTCACCTCTGAGCTCCCAGAAAGCCACATACTTATAATGGGACAGATTTGCACATTACAGTTGCACTTCTGTGTTAAAGTACATTCCTAGGTGCACTATGAGCAGTGTAATAAAAACTTTCAAATAGACAAAAGAAAAACATGTAATAAAGACAATCATGGTGTCTCCTCTCTTTTATCATTATTTTAAGATATAGTGGACCTAAGCAGACATTTTAGTGCCCTGGGCAAGGGCTCTTGATGGAAGCAATAATAGGTGCCACAGCAAATTGGCATTGTGCCTAGTTAGCCCTTTATCCACACTAGTGTTCCAAGCTGCTCCCTGCCCTCATCCATTCTCCCTAGTTTTATTTGTGCCCTCTGAGCTAAGGCCAGTTAGATCGCGTGTCTAAGCAGCCAGCTCCCTCCCATACAGCCCCAGTAATATAAACATAATATAAATAATAATTATGCTAAATACCCCACACCAGTGCACAAGCTTTGTACCCTGGCAGAGGCACACATATCATGCTAGTTACAGTCCTGGTGTTCCTAAAGTAGTAGTAGCTTTGACTTTAATTTTAAGCTGTTCTTCAGAGCCACCTTAGGTATATCAGGGGCAGGAGGCTAACCTTTTTTTTAAAAAGTGAAAAGAATATCATTCACTTGTTCAATGAGAATCAGACTCCTTAGAGCAATTTATTCTTATTCATCTTAGCTGTCCCTTGGGTATAATGAAAATCAAGGTCTATGATGCTGACATCAATAATGAAGGTAATTGTTAGCATCTACTGATTTTTAAAATATTTTCAAATCATTCATCCCCTATGTGTTAAAAGTGAAAGTTAACATTAAGTTAAATTAAAGGAAGTATTGTTTACATAATTAATAAAGAGATTGATGGAGGTAATATAAACAGCCCAAATATATAACAGTCATTCATTATAAGGGACATAGAATACCATGTTTGCATTTAATGCACCATCACAAATATATACAGTATGTTAAATATAAAGGCACATTTATAGGTGCAAATCTAGTACCCATGGCAGTGCCAAAAATCTATAAATAATAATTATTACTAATACAATTTAAATAATTGTGTGATAACATAAAATAAATAAAATAAAATCCAAATCATGTTACGCTGTCTCCTTAAGACCACGCATGCCTGTAGAATGTACTGTTGAATTGCTAATATGCCATCATTATGTGGGATATTAGCATACAGAAACTGGGCATCACAAGTGATCCAGTGATATCCTGGCTTCCATTTTATACAAGAAACCTCATTGACTAAGTCTGTAGTTTCTCCCAAGTATGGTCTTAGCATAGGGTTTTCAAAAATGATCATTTCATGAAATGTTGGTATTGTGGAATCTGTGCTGTACACTGTGTCTCTGTAACAAGAGTTACATGTTAATTAGGTGTGATGTAAGAAATCACCAGTATGATTTAAGCTAGTGTCACACAGGCATTTTGAGCATTTTTGCATTTACAACTGTCAGCTATTGTTGGTGCAATAGCTGGGAGTTGTGGTGATCCAGGAAGGAAATAGTCTTTGTCTCTAAATAACAGCATTGTCTGAAGGAGGGTAACCACTGTAATATTTATTTTGCCTTCTGGTAGATAGATGAGCACACATTATATGAACGTTGTTTCTAATTATACACCGCAAATTTAGGCTGCTGAATCACCTCTGTTTGACAAGATAGCTGTCTGAGGACCTAATTTACAAAGTGCAAAATTGCTGAGGCATAGTCCAAAATACTGTTTGGGGTTACTCTGCACATAGGTTTATGTTGCAAGATTGTAGCACTTGTGAATAAAAAGAGGCTTGCAGTGGCTTTAGGCAGGAGTTGGGGAAAGTGAGATCATTCTTTGCTAAGTACAAGGTAGATGTACTGGTTGTGTGGACCTGTACCAAAATGAAATTTAATTTTATGGAGTGAGATTACTGAAATGGGAAAAAGGGATACAATTATTATTTGTTTTGTAGAATGGTGCAAAGCTACATATAGTCAGCAAATTGACATGTACCAGCTGGTGGAGATATAATTGTCCTATAATTTTAAAAGGATACATCTCAGGATGTATATCTCAGCACACTTTATACCATGTAAAAGAAAGCTTGCAAACACACAAAACAGCCACATTAAATGAAGACAGCACCAGTGTCCCCTCACTCTCATGATTACTTTAAGTCACAAATGAGGCTAAACTGATCCATAGTTTAGCAGGAACATTTTGTTAAATGAAATGATAGTTCTAAAGTGGTAGGAGGTTGGACTTTTTTTTTTTATAGTTCTTTACTTTGAATGGTCAGTTGAAAATACTAAGAACAGAACAATAGAATTGTGGCAAAAACAGAGCAGAACACACATAACATAAAGAAAATTCCACAGTACACCCAGGTCAAATATATAAACAGATGTCACAGAGAAATAAAAAATGAGACACTGGAGACACTAACAGATGACCAATTTTTTTAAAGGTTTACAATCAACAATAGTACCAGAAGCAGCAGAAATATGATTGAATGTGAAGTAGGAGTACAAGGTCAGAAGTGTGTGTGTATGGGGGTGTACCACAAAATAGGACAATGTGGACAACTTTAAGACTTCAGAACAAAGTTAGCCAAAGGTAATGAAGGGGGATCAATTGGTCGGGACACTGTTCACCGAACATGGGATGTTGTAGGAGGTTGGGGCACAGCGACGAGGAGACACAGGGATTTAAGTTCCACAAGCAGTCAGGAGGCCCAGACTTGGTTGAAAACCTGGCCCCACTCATGAAGATAGTACGTTATCTCCTCGATGGTTGCAACAGGTGAAAGGAGATACCAATGAGGTAAGCTTCAGGTTAAAGGAATATGAGTCCCAGAGTTTAGTGTCAAATTTGATAGTAGGGAGCGATTTGTCGGTAGAGGGTAACTGTGTAAGGGGCAGGCCCCACAGGGGAGTCAGTCGGTAGAGTGACATAGGCCGATTCTATGTTGAGCCAGGAGGTTGAGCCAGGGGTAGCATATGAGGCAACAATTTGAGAGAAATGGGAAGCCAGGTAGTAAAGTTTCATGTCAGGGAGACATCTGCCACCTCCGAGGATCGGATGAGGGCCTTTTGGATATTGGTAAAGAGGGAGACGGGTACAGCTAAAGGTAGAGTCTGGAAAAGGTGAAGCCATTTGGGTATAATATTGGCTATAACCCTGCCCAGCCAGAAGATAGTAAGGTGGTTCCAGTAGACCATGTCAGTTTTCATCCTGGAGAAGAGGGGCGGGAAGTTTTCATGGAAGAGAAGATCATAGTGGGAGGTGAGGAAGACCGCTAGGTATTTGATTCGCCTGTACTGCCATTTGAAATTAAACTTGGTTTTGAGGAACTCGGTTTTCAGAGGGGAGACATGAAGCCGCATGGCTTCCAATCTAGAGTAATTAATCTTGCAACCCGAGACAACACCATAGGCCTCATGAACTTTGAAGATGTTGGGGAGGAAGATTGCTGGTTGGGTCAATGAAAGCAGGATGTCGACTGCAAAGCGAGAAACCTTAGAGTTGGTGCTCCCCACCTGCATACCTTGAATATCAGGATAGGATCTAATCTGAGATGGGAGCAGTTGGATCACGAGGGCAGGAGGTTGGACTTTTGATGCAATGTTTACATGTTTTGCTTGGTGCGGTATTTCAAATTTTTCCACCTTTCCTTAAACCTATGCGCACTTCTAGTTTGCAGAGGCCTCTCCCAAGAGTGTACAGTGGGCATGAAGCTTAATGTACTATCATACGAATCATTTAAACCAAGGGTGTTTGTGGTACGTATCCACTGTGCTTCCTAAATGAATGCTCATATCATCCTTCCTTTCATATTCAAACCAAAATAATATACCAGGCAGCCACACCTACAGTTGTTTTTTCTTTGTGGTTTTGTTGCTACAATGTTATAGTACTCTACAAAACAGTTAACCCTTACTGCTGCAAAGAAACTGGTAAGCTTAAATTTTGTTTTCAAGTACAAGGCAACAGAATAGGGAATAAAATATCTGCAAATCATTATATTAAAATTAGTGGATGTGGATTTTCAAAAAATAAAAATCCACATTTTTAATGGAACACTCTTATCCACAACCCCAAGATACCTTCTTTATTGTAGGTGAGAGTAAAATATATTTGATCTGTCGGCTATTAATAATTAATATTAATAATTCACAGCTATATTTCCCCAACAGCGGTAACTACTTTTACTGACTTTACCGCAATACCTTTATACAACTTGCAAACACAGCAACATTGTTAGGCCACAAAGTTTACACATATGGTTGAGCCCTTGGTGCTTATTTAGTGATTTGTTAGACACAGTTTTTATTTTGTGTTTTTAATTTTCTTCCGCTGTCTTCAGTGACGATCAACTAATCGCGATCAGATATTGATCGGGGCTGCTGGAAAATACAAGTGCAATCTAACTGTGGTTATTGTATCACCACGTTAGTTGTTATTGGATTCCATCACATTGTACTCAGGTTGAGCAGCTACATCTGACTGTGTATGAAAAAGGCACGCTGCTCTAATCAATTAATAGCCAGGTGATTATACAGATAGAGCAAATTTGTGCAAAATGAGCAAGCCCATGTTAAAAAATCCCGTAGTCACTTACTGGCCAAATAATAAAAAGTAACTATTTCTAGGTCAACATTGGCATAAGCCAACCCATCTGCCTGTGTATAGGTTCATTTAGGATTTGGGGGAAGGACAATAATGTGTTCATCCGATTGTAAATGAAGATGGCAATGGAGGAAAAGGGCGCGTTATTCCCAGTGTAGTGATTTATAAAGCACTTAATTGCTATGTGAAGTTGGAGCCACATGGAGCCAGTGTCAGGGCATTAAAATTGTCAATTAATATTGTGTGGGAAAATAAGCTGACTGCAAATCAGCTCTTCTTTTCATGTCATTCACTGGCCAAGATTTAGCTACTGATAAGTTAACAATACAGAATAATATGATTTTTTTTAAAAGCTGGTTAGACATCTGTGTGTCCACTGCTTCTTGTGAGTGACATAGCTCCAACAACCCTGTTAGAACCAATTTAATTTATGGTCTGGACACCATTAACATAACATTAGCAATAATTAGGACATTTCCTAAAGTGTTTATTGCTTATTCCTGTATTCAAGAATTTTAGTTGCTTATATTACAATATATATTCTGCTGACCATCCTAATGGTTATATTTCTGTTTGTATCACTTTTGGCATGGAATAATGTACAAAGAATTTAAGTGTTGCAGAAAATAACCACCCACATGACGTCATGAAGTTGCAACGCTGTGAAGAGAAGCTGACAGGCGCTGTCAGTGCCAGCAGAAAGAAGTGGAACACCTAGAAGAAGAGGGAAGAAGAAGAAGGAGGGGATCCTGTAAGTAAAGTGCAGGGAGGAGGAGGTGGAAGGAGGGGGTTTAGTGTCTTAAGAACCCCTATGGGAACTAGTGTGTAAACATAGAGTACATACTATTGTCTCTCAATCTCTGCTGCTAGTTAGTAGTAAAGTCACTATCACAATTATGCTTTTTAATTAGATTTTGTACATGTTATTCTCTATGCACTCAATATTAAATATATATATATAATTCAAAAACAGCTTAAAATGTCTGCATTGAGCAGGAAGTTGGCACAGCACCCAGGGCTGGGTTGTCTTTGTAAACCCAGTGCCAAATATATAAACAATATAGGGAGTAGAGGGATTTGACATGGCTATTCTGAATCATAATCTATAAATAATATAAGAATGGTTTGATATGAATATTCTGGTGCCCAATATATAAATAAAAATGGATTTGACAATATTATTCTGGCACCGAATCAATTAAAAAATATAGGGGGAGGTGTTGGTTAACTATTCGGCACCTAACCTCTTTAAGTGTACGTGGGACCACTTTTGTGCTACATCATAGAGCAATCATCATTCTCTATGTGCTCTCCCTGATTGACATTTCACTGAATTAATTAGATTTTAACGTCACAGCATGGACAATACCCACTATACAGGTATTTTAAAAAGGTAATATCCAAAAGTGGTTTATGTATTTTTTAATGAAGAAATCATATAAAATATATAAGTTCTATTGACAAGTGAAATACTACTATAAAATTCTGCATCTATCCTGGTCTCAACCAGCAATGAAACATGTGTCATTCATATGTGTTCCTTGTTATCGGGATATTAATTGGTAGCCCTAATGTCCACTGTTTGTTTCCAATAGGCACAAATGTTCCGTAAAGTCAATGGGTCCAACCATTCGCCTCGCTGACATTGCTTTATTAACTCTCTTTCTGCTACATGACCCTTTTCCTCCTTGTTCGTGGTGGAGGTGCGCAGAAACAAATTCATAGAGTGTAATTGTACAGTGAGGCAGGAAATGGGTTAGTATCGGCAGCAGGTGTGAAGATCAGGAGTCGAGCTGAAAGTAGAGATATTTTATATCTCCTGGGATCAGGGGATAAGGAAGATATTTCTGTGGTAGCTGCTTAAGTCATGCAAAAGAAGTAGCATTGGTCCTACTCATAAGACAAATAAAGACATATAGTTTTTAAAGCTAACAATAAAAACACATGCATAATAAATGTGCACCTGGCTTCTACACAACTAGAAGATCAGTTTTCCTGAAAGTCATACAATACATTACTTATTTGTCTCATGTCAGATTGCACATATTGTAGACTTGTGCAATACAGTGTTACAAAAGCGAATTCACTTGGTGTGTTCTTTTAAATGTTGATCATTCTAGGCAGCCTCTTACTTTGTATTAACCAACAGGTATCTCATTTCAGGGTTTGTTGCTGAGGTGTCTTCAGGAAACATGTGTTTCTTGAAATTATGTGCCAATGCTATCTTAAACAACCCCAACAGCACTGGGGCTCTGGCTGATCTGAAAAGGTCTACATTTCTGTGGAACTATTGTGCCTATGTTTAAGGTAGGGCCTCAAGCAGCAATTTTTTCAGCCTTCAATTATTATGCAGACTTTCTCTCTCTTTTTTTTTTTTTTTAAATGGGTACATAGGAAATCAGATAACATTATAATAACCAATGTGCCAGGAAGCAGTAATTGCATGATGATGTCAATTCCTAAAAAGGGTCTGGCTATCAACATAAAAAGTGTCAAAACATAAAAAGTGTGAAAATTAAAAGAAATTAGGGTGAAAAGGACATAGATATAGAACAGGGGACAAAGAGAGTGCAATGGTGCATGAGTATAATTCTCTGTAAGCAAGTCAAATTGTATATGACCAGTAAGAACATCCTACTCTGGTTCTCTTCCTAATTATTAATCTGCTCCTTCAGTGTTCGTTTCTCTGGATCCATCTCTTCTCCTCCTTCAGTTGGTGTACCACAATGCTCAGTCCTAGGGACTCTGCTCTTCTTTATCTATGTCAGTTCTCTAGGAAAACTATCAAGGTCACTTGGGTTTCAGTATCACCAGGGCCACCTTAACTACATTATGGGCCCCCGTAAGCTAATATTGCTATAGCATTTACAGAGAATCGTATTTGATACATCTATCTTATTGGTAGAATCTTTCCAGGAGGTGATTGATTGTTTATAATCCCATTTGAAACTCTATTGGGATATTTAGATTTTGTGGTTCACGGATACGTGTTTTGACAATCACGGCTTCCTTTTTGATTGGCGCTTGTCGGTATATCTTCTATTTCATTGTCATTTCTGTTAGTAGGTTGCTGGTGTGACCTATTTTTGATTTTGCTACAAGCTGCCTTTCTGATTTTGCTATAGTTGCGCCTGTTTGACCTAGTGTTTATTTATCCATCCAGATTACCTCTATACATAGTTTATGTAAAATTACATTTATTCTTTCTCTATACTAAGACAAACTACCGGCACTAAAACCAACATTGCTATGTGACTGTACAATATAGTCATGAGTGGATAATGTTTTCACTTTCAAAGGGATTTTTTTCATCATCTTGTGTGTAGTATAATTTCTCTTTTGGGTTCTGCTGCTTACAGAGGAAAGGTGTGGCAATGCAAGCTTCAGGGCCACTTTAATAGGGGCCCCAAGGCAACAATCATTTTTGGGGCACCATACTCATTTGAAAATCATGAGGGGTAACAAACAACTCTAAAAAGACAAAATTACTTACAAATAATATTGCAATGGTTTCCTATATTTTTAGAATTTGAGCAGGCAAAATCAAATATATTTTAGTTTATGAGATATATAGCTTGAATTGTGTTCAAGGGTAGGACTTTGGATTAAGTCTTACACTTATGTTGGATGTAAGGTTAACACTTGACGTAGAATTTGGCTATTATAAGGCCCATACAAGGGTTAGACTTATTTAAAATTTCATCTCAATATATATTTTTTTATTTAAATTTTAAGATTACATGAAATCAAATGACTTTATATAGGAGATACCTTTTTATAATAACGTGTATATTGTCTTTCTAGGAGACCATAATGGTGAGATAGAACCTCATTTATGGTCTGTCCTATTGTGGCTCTATTACTAGGAATGCTGTTGTGGTCTGCCTTTCCTTTTTGTGCATTTATTAAAACTTATTTGGCGAGGATGATAATGTTCAGGTTATCTTGTGTAAGTTAGGCCCCTGGATCATGATGTCTACTGATAGTGAAGAAAAGTATTACAGCCTTTGGCTTACTTAAAGAAACAGACAGAGGTCTGGAAAACGTGTTGTATCTGTTAGTGGAGGAGAAGTATTGCCATTTGTGTTATTCTTTTATATGTTCATTTTATATTTGAAATACTTTGATTAATAATCTGTTGTATTTTATTTAACTTTTAAATATTTAAAATATTTGGATTGTAGACAATAAAATGGATCTATCAAATTAGATTTGATATATTTTTGATAGCACTCTATTTGCATGCTGCCTGCCACTGACCCTGTGCCTGGAACTGAATATGCTATTTGCTTGCCGACTGTCACTCACCCTGTGCCTGGACCTGATTATGCTATTTGCCTACCACCTGCCAATGACCCTGTGCTTCATCCTGGTGACATTATCAGCCTACCACTTAACTCTTACATTGTAGTTGGATCTGTTTCCACTGGCTATTACCCTGTCTGACCATTGCCATCAGTCAACATTTCCTTGGTTCCTCAACACCTAAACAACCACTTGTGAGTGACTGTTATTATCTAGTTTATTGTGTCTTGAATATTCCATTTATGTTGTGCCATGAGGTTATGCTGTAGATAAGATACTACTACTACTTCTACTACTACTATTGCTATTTGCTTAGGTCCTGGGGGCAGCTGAGTACCAGCGAGAATGTCTAAATTCTGTGAGGAAAGAGGTTCCTATAGGTATAATCATGATTAGCTTTGTTCTAATATTTTATCTCAGGCCAGACCACCTTTGGCTTTGCACAATTAAAGCCTTAGGTGGATCAAATATTGGCATAAATTTTCATGGTAGTGAGTTTTTTCTTTTTGATAAATATGTATATCCCATCCATATCCGATGATGCAATTTTAAAATACAATGTGCTGTGTTGAGAATTGATGTTGGTTTTGTTGGAGGTTGTATGGGGAATCTAGTCATATACCGAAAATGTCACTCAATCGGTGCCAGTGGAGGGAGGAAAACCTGTCAGCATTTTTCTGTACACAAAGTAATTCTGTACTAATCAGTAAACATGTTAAGCAAGAAAAAAAATTACACAAAGCACCTGCTTCCTATTTTTTTTATAAATCAATGGACACCTTGTAACTTAACGCACACTAGGCAACTAGTAAAACATATGAAATACTTTATGAAACCATGATGGAGTTTCACATGAAGAGATTAAGACTAGGTGGCATGAAGAAGCATAATATCACTATGTGTTAACCATGCCTAGGTAAGGACTATTGTGATTGTTGGGTGACAGTGGTGGGGAAGAGGCTTTAAGGAAATGATCTTTGGCCTTGAGGTGGTCCATGAAATTGAAGATGTGGTCATTATCAACAGCTCTCAACTTGATAAGTTCTGCTCTGCTACAGAAATGTGTAACTTTAGATGGGGACAAAATTATCTACAGTATATATTAAAAGTGACATGATTCTAAAAAGGTTGCATTGTGAAATTTAGATTAAAATACATTGAGCATTGTGGCAACTATAGTGCCCTCTGTCCATTAATACTTACATTACCAAATTCATGTTCACCAATTTCCAATAAAAAAAAGTATTGCCTAATATCCACATTGTTTCTGTGATAATATCTGTCATATTACTAATTGGCTAATAAAGAAGGAGCCATGCCACTCTGGAAACTTGGCAGGAAAATGCTATGGATGATGAGTGATGCATCACGTATAGTCTGGACACTGATGAAATAAAAATGTTACTGATTCTGAAAAATAAATTAATTTCTATCCATTGGTATCAGCTCTAAATGAGTACAATCTACCCCTCATATGACCCATGAAAATTGAACAATGTTGTAAAATTGCTGCTTTATTGGCAAGGGGCGATTTCAAATGAAGAAACTGCTTGATGTATATAGGAAAACCTGTAGTACACTTTTGAGTAATTGACTAAAAGCAGTCTGTGACAATACTGCTACCACAGCTACTGTGGTCTGGAATGAGCTAGACACACAGAAACACAGCCAACAATTTAGACACCTATGATATTGCTGTGCAGATGCCAATCATAGTCAGTCAGTCTGCACAATCTGCAGAGTTTCCATGACATGAGTTGGGAGTCATAACTATCTGGCATCCAAAAGAGGTGACCAGTAGACACACTCCTTGTGCTGTTGTTGCTTTTGCTGTTGCTGGCGGCAGAGGTGTTTACATTGTCATATTTGAAACAACCTAAAATGTTAGTTTAGAAGCGATGTGCACTACCTCAGAAAAAGGAACACCAAAAATTAATCAAAAGATTACTAATAAATAAGGCTGACATTATTAAAGAAATTGCTTATTGTCAGGGGAAACTTTAAAAACAAAAAAGAGGTATATCATGTCAAAAACGCATGAGAGAATTGAAAAAGAAAAATGAATTAAGGTTTGCATGGCTATTATAATTAGAGAAATATGATTAAAACAAGTATTTTTGGTAGCAACTCTGAGGGAAACAATTATATTAAGTGAATTTCAAGACAAATTTGGAGTTTGACAGTATTAATGTTAAAAGTGTAAATTACAGTACACTAACCATACGCAATCGCAATTGTAATGTAAATGTCCTAAGCAGAAACATTTGCTGACATTCATTTTGCTACCATGACATGAATTTGCTATTTGGTGTAAAAGAAAAAAAAATGACATAGAACTCCAGTACTGTGACAGTCTAACCACAAATATCAAAAAGTCATAAAGAGCCGCTAAATCCTATAGTCTAGCCATGGACAATGAAAGAACTGCTATCAGCTGGAAGGGTGAATCCGCAATTATCCACTCAGAAATGACTCGCTAATGATGCCGGTGGTTCCCATCATAGTGATTTTGTAGCTGCTCTCTATCAGCTGCTAGCAACATGGCTACTGACAGGTGTATATATATCACAGTACTAGTATGCCTCAATCACAATTATGCAAACACACCCTTACAATACGTGACCGATGTTGGACTGCCCCCCCTGCTCCGCCCATCCAAGTGTAAGGAGGAGCAAATGTCAGATACAAGCAATTCTGGATGCACACATATCGTGTGCTCTTTTGTGGGGATGTACAGTGCAAATTGGCATATTTTATGCTGCACAAACAGATGAAGGTCTCACTCAGCATTATTATTATTATTATCCTTTATTTGTTGGGCACCACAAGGTTTCTGCAGCGCCGTACACAGTACAAACAGTAGTACAAAACAGGGTGACAAAGTACAGAACAATAAACACAAAGTACCAATGCTTCAAGAACTCCAGGAAGACATATGGAGTAAAGACAGAGCAGAAGAACCGGTATGGAGACAGGAGGGGAGGGGTTGCCCTGCTCATAAGAGGGGGGGCCCTGCTCATAAGAGCTTACATCCTAATATCACTATATAAGCATCAGCCTCTTAATATACAAGTAAAGTAAACCAAAAATGAGCGCTAATGTATTACCAAGAAGCAGCCCAAGGTGCATAAAAAGGAGCCACCTGCTCCCTAGATAGACAATAGATAAAGTAAATGCAACTTACAGCGCTAAATGGATCACATGTAACAGAGTGCCAGCATATTGTGATGAATAACTGTAACACATAAAAACATATATACATAGAGCAGTACGTCCCAACAGATAGAGAAAGTCTCTAAAATGCCCTGGGTGAATAAACCCTCTTCCACGAGTGATCTAGTGGGCCAATGGATGGATATCACCACGTGAGGGGGTCCCCGCAGGGTGTAGGCTTACAAGATATATTCTTGAATCAAGGCACATCAAAAGCACATCTGTTGGTGTACACGATTTCCTTCACAGAGGGCTCCAATGATAAATACATAAACACAAAAAAAGATCATAGCTTAATACCATTTATTAAAATAATAAAATCAGTAGAAATGAATCTGCTTCTAGAGGCGTACCACAATGGAAGAGTCACAGCGCATGTAAATGAGAGATGGAGTAGGTTTACCCGATGGCAGTAAACTCCCAGATAACTGCAATAGATTCTCCAGCGGTCCTCAAAGTGCCTCCCTGTTAGTCCAACGCGTTTCGAATCAATGGATTCTTTTTCAAGGTAACAGGTAAAGCAATAGATGGTCCTTTTAAACTCTAATGTTCCGATCACATGATTCACGTGACAAATCACATCCGATTGTTCTAAACTGATTTTCAAAAACCCACAAATACATAAACATATTGCAATTGGTACATTTATCTCAGATACACGGAATAAGCCACATATATCTAACATAAAATCAGGGTGGATCTGACAGAAAATTGAGCTAAAATTAGATGTTTATAGAAACCAGTTCTTTTGGGGGTTAGAACGCATTATACCTCATTGGAGATACAAGAACACACTTCAACGTTTAGCAAAGGCGGAAATGAGATGGATCTTTCAATTAAAGACTCTGACACCTAGAGGGCTTAATGCAGACTTTGAGCTGAAATGGTTTCTATAAACATCTAATTTTAGCTCAATTTACTGTCAGATCCACCCTGATTTTATATGTTAGCTATATGTGGCTTATTCCGTGTATCTGAGATAAATGTACCAATTGCAATATGTTTATGTATTTGTGGGTTTTTGCAAATGTGTGTTTTTGTAATATTTTCCACTGATCATGTTTTAAATTTTTATTACCTATGTGTTGGGAGCATGATAGGACTATGATCGGCTTCTATTGATTAAGGAATCGTGTCTGCATGTGTGACACAAAGGGAATCTTGATTTGCACATGTGCACCAGTACAACCATCCAAGCCTCACTGTGGTACAGATTCCCCGATATCTATCACATGACCAGCACTTTCCAAGTAACCAGACGGGATTCATCACATAAGATCACGTGACTAAGCCTCCCTATGGTACAGCTTCCCGGATATCCATCACATGATCGCCATCAGTTTAGAACAATCGGATGGGATTTGTCACGTGGATCATGTGATCGGAACATTAGAGTTTAAAAGGACCATCTATTGCTTTACCTGTTACCTTGAAAAAGAATCCATTGATTCGAAACGCGTTGGACTAACAGGGAGGCACTTTGAGGACCGCTGGAGAATCTATTGCAGTTATCTGGGAGTTTACTGCCATCGGGTAAACCTACTCCGTCTCTCATTTACATGCGCTGTGACTCTTCCATTGTGGTACGCCTCTAGAAGCAGATTCATTTCTATTGATTTTAATTTTTTAATAAATGGTATTATGCTATGATCTTTTTTGTGTTTATGTATTTATCATTGGAGCCCTCTGCGAAGGAAATCGTGTACACCAACAGATGTGCTTTTGATGTGCCTTGATTCAAGAATATATCTTGTAAGCCTACACCCTGCGGGGACCCCCTCACGTGGTGATATCCATCCATTGGCCCACTAGATCACTCGTGGAAGAGGGTTTATTCACCAAGGGCATTTTAGAGACTTTCTCTATCTGTTGGGACGTACTGCTCTATGTATATATGTTTTTATGTGTTACAGTTATTCATCACAATATGCTGGCACTCTGTTACATGTGATCCATTTAGCGCTGTAAGTTGCATTTACTTTATCCATCAGCCTCTTAATGTTCGCGAAATATAAATATGACCAAGACAACCAATGAGTATAGAACAAATAAAGAATTTGCTAATTGTATAGGCACACAAGATGTCTATTTATAGTATATTAAAACAGGGACAATGCCACTGTCTACTGTACCAAATATATCTATATTAACACTCCCATCTGGATAAAAGAAGTAACATTGAGATTATTATCATGTGCAGGAACATATAAAAAACAAGTCCTTGCACCCTGTCGCCACACATACTGATTGTCACTTCAGGGGCTATCATACAAGAACACCAGACAGAAAATAATTAAGTCATCTCTTGCCAATTCCCACTCTTACAAGACATCCTATGGACCTCATGCATTGCAAATTACAGAACAATGCTGCTCAGATTTTCTGCAGGGAAGAGAGAAAGGGAAAAAAAAATTGCAATTTTCATTCTGTCAGGTTAATGGATACTTTCAGAAAGGAAGGTTAGAGAGATGTGGTAAAGGGGAGCGAGCAGAGGCGGGAGCAGCAATGCTGGTCAAGGATCAAGTCACCCTGCAACATATCGGATAACATCTAATTGGAAGGTCACTTCCAAATGAGTGTAGTCATGCCCCATCTGGTAGGCTACTGCCGGTGATATAGACACTTGTAAACAATTCAGTCTGTGAACATGGCAATGATATGTTGATCCATCATGTAATGAGGTGTTCCTGTAATCAATAAACTAGTCCCGCAGAGCAGAGAGCAAGGTCAGAGCTTGCCTTTTTACATGACCTCTCCCTTTCCACTAAGGGCATCATATACTCTGAAGAGGACTTTTCTCATATTGCAGAAAGCTCTGAGTGTTACAACTTTCATTCTCAGCAAGCAAATGAACAACCAGGCTCTGCATGCTAATGAAGTCCAGGCTATTTTCCACCTTTTCATCTGCACATTATGCTCTTGACTTTGGAGAAGGTGGGAATTAGTTTGGACCCTGGTGTCAGACTGCCTGATGGCTTGGCTCCGGAAAACTGGTAATTGAAGCTGATGACTGATGCGGAGGAGGCCTGAATTTGGAAATGAACAGTTTCAAGCACTGCATGTCATTTCTAGAGAGACTGCTGAGTGAATGGAAATAAGCTCTGTTTCTTCAATCTAATGCAGTTTCTCAGCAGGAAAAACACTGTCTTTTAGACAACAATGCCAGTCATTAAGATTTAAATGTTCTACTGATAATGTAAGGAATAGCTTCTGCTTTTCACAGACAGCAATTATGTAAATTTCCTTCAACCTCCGGCTCTATATTTAGTCCACCCCCCCAGAAAAAATAGATAACCGTTTTTTTTGAAAGGTGTAACTCAACACAATTAAAGTTCTCAAAATATTCCTAGGAAAGATAATGGAAACAGTCTTATTATTATGCAGGCTGGATCTGTGAAAGCTGCCGCAGTCTGTATATCAAAAATAAGATGAGAAAGCAATTGGAGCTGTGGACAATCTATTGTCATGATATGTAACATTACGGTCTGCTCTAGAATTATAGAAAGATAGATTCGTTGAATATTAGTATTTATGATCTGTAATTCATTTAAGGGGAGGAGCAGTCATCATATCATAACATTTTTTTATTACAGAATACAGATCATGAAATCGGACAGAAGTTTACAGAGCTGTTAATATTGTGGTTATACTTTTTATGTAACCTGTGTTTTGCTATTGGAATGGTTACAGTTTCTGAAAATTGATAGATTTCTTTTCATTTACATTTTCTTTCTGTTTAAATCTTACAAGGAAATGATTAATTGGATGAAGATAAGATTTTATGTTATTTTAAGTATTTAAAATGACTAATAACACAATATATTAATTTCCTCGACAGGTACAGTTTTTAGTGTAAATCACTGTAATAGAAAGGATATTCGTACCAGTGTTGTCTTTTATCATTATTTCACTAATGCTGGTATTCCAACCTCAATATTTGTTATGAGGCTGCACTCCCACAACAGTATATAATGCCAATATCGAGAAGCGAAAGGCTTCTGATAATGGAGGCACTAGTATTATTAATATCAGTATGAGACTACAACTTCAACCATAACATATTTATTAGAATTTTATATACATAGCACATTTTATTAAATTGACTACAATAAATAAAAGATGCATGTTCCTGGTATATTATGCTAGCGAAATATAAAGTTAAAATATCGCGATGAAAGAATGAAATGTGTGATAATAATAGAATTAAAACACCGGGGAAAAGAAGTTACCCCCAAATCTGATCCTCAATGTTCACTTGTTCAATGTTCACCTGAATAAGTATATTTGAAATATATTTATTTAAGTGAACGTTGAGGATCAGATTTGTATTCAAGTTGTAGTCTCATACTGGTATTAATAACACTAGTTCCTCCATTATCATTACAGTTTCATACACAAATGACATTAATCTGTATTATTATTTGTGTAATGTAAAAAGCTAGAAATATATTTCTTTTGAATGCAAATAATCATTAGAGCCAATTAGAAGACAACTCACGACCAACAATTAATCAGCACATAACCATACAACCAGTGGTCAAATTGGAAATTTAGAAGTGGCGGTATGGAAAATGTCAGTGAATGGAATTTGATAGTGTTACAATTAAAGCGATAGGAGAAGTGATGGTATGGTGTACTACCGTATACCAGCCCACTGAGACCACCTGCATATAACATATACCACAGAGGGTGCAGGGCCAGATTTACCGCTAGGCAACCTAGCCACCTGCCTAGGGCCTAGCGGCTCTCAGGGGGCACAGATGAGGGGGACAAGGGAGAAAAAAATAAATAATAATAAGGGGTAGAGGCAGTGGTGGCTATATACCTGTAGTGTATGGCATCAGGATCATGTGATCGCAGCGGTCACATGGTACACAGTGAAGACGGGCTGCTGGAATTCTAAAGTGGTTGGTACAAGAGCTCCCTCATTTCTTCTGTTCCTGTCATCATGTGGAAAAAGGTAAGAGGAAGGGTACTTGGAAGCTGCAGGGGGGGGGCATGTGTGATAGAAACTGCAGGGGGGGCATGTGTGATAGAAACTGCAGGGGGGGGCATGTGTGATGAAAGCTGCAGGGGGGGCATATGTGATGGAAGCTGCAGGGGGGGCATGTGTGATGGAAGCTGCAGGGGGGGCATGTGTGATGGAAGCTGCAGGGCATAGGGGGGGGCATGTGTGGCTAAAGGTGCTGGGCAGAGGGGACATGTGAGTTAGAAGTCTATTTCCCACACGGCCCCTCCCCAGCCAACAATACCCTTACAACACTCACTATCTTTTCTTTGATATTCCCCATGACACGTGGGGGCTGGGGGGGGAAGGTTTGGGGGGCACGTGTGGGGGCTGGGGGGGGCCCAAACCAATATCTTGCCTAAGGCACCATGAGGTCTAAATCCGGCTCTGAGGGGGTGAATTGATATGTACACAATACAATACTAAAAAAGTTAATTATTCAGGGCTACATATACTACTAGTCAACCTCATGTTGCAATAAGGTAAATAAATTCCAAATAATAAAAGAGGCAATGTACACACAATAGGATCTTAACGACCAAAACTTGAATGACAAAAAATCACTAATTCTACAAGTATAAAATCTAAAGTAAAAAAATATATTTAGTGCATCATTATGTAACTTGTGTCAAAACACATGCAATTAGCAGCAAATTATGAAAAATGACACAGATTTTATAACATTTGCAGGTGCAAGATGACCAGCAGCGGCCATGCACAAGGCACTGTGGGACCTGCTGGCTTGCATGAAGAATGGTCCGCAGGTAATATATCACTACTGGATTTAACTTAGAATATGTTACAAATAACTAAAACTATTTCTGTAACATACAGTACATTAAGAGTGATCTTCAAGACCTCCATAAATGCTGAAGGAAATGTTGAAATTAATGTGAAGCAAAATATATTGTACACTTGTTAAAAATTGTTTGTTTACAGATTGATTCACTTACATAATTAAAGTGCATTTACCTGACTGTAACAACACATCCTGGATGCATGATTTTAATGCCCGCATGTATGAGGCCTAATTATAAAATAACTCTCCTCTAGTATACAAGCTTTCAAGCGTTCTCTGAAAACCCACCTCTTCAGACAAGCTTATAATATTCCTCTACTACCCTCTTAACCTCACTAAATTACCCTATTACCACCTGTTATACAACTACCCCTTGACCAACATTGCTGTGTAACAGGATCATTTAGCTTATGAGTCACTTTTACCTTTGCAGTCTGGCTGGGCCGACTGCAAATGTAGTCTTAACCTCATGTGTCAAACTCCCATTGTCCCATAGATTGTAAGCTTGCGAGCAGGGTCTTCTCACCTCTTTGTCTGTTTTACCCAGTTTGTTTATTAGTTTACTATGTTTGTCCCCAATTGTAAAGCTCTACGGAATATGTTGGCGCTATATAAATAAATGATGATGATGATAGTGACCTGTGGACAGCAGGTGGCTGCACATAAGATAATTTTGTCACAAATTGAGGATCTTCTCGATAATATCTCAGTTCAGCTGCTGGAACCAAAGAAATCCAGGACCACTGTTCATCCTTTGGTGAGCTCCACGGTCTCCTTGATGGCAGCAGCTGCCACCACAACATCTGCGAACTTGGACAACAAGGGTCCTAGCTCTGTGTCAAGCAACAAGCATGAAACCAAATAAAAATACTTGGTACAACGATACTTGGTACACTGCTATTCCAGGCTGGCAGATAGCCACATGAGTGCCAATGCAGCACAAAAGCAAAATCCTTCTCCAGAACCAGAATAGGAAGGAGCATTTCAGCAAATACTGGTGTTATTACTCATCACTGAAATTAGTGTAGCAGGTTGTTGACATTGGTGATGTCACTCATCACTGGTATCAATTAGTGCAACAGGCTGCTGCCCATGTTATGTTCAACATCACCAATATAAATTAGTCACCACACTGCTCACTCTGTTGATGTTACCTATCATCAATAAGAAACAGTCACCAGACTACTGACACTGTCTATGTCACCCATCACCCATAACAGTCATTCACCAGGCTGCTAAAACTGCTGATACACTGGTGTAACCCATCATCAGTAGGGCATTGGCATTAGCACACATGAATTCAGATTCTTCTATACATCCATACTGTATAAATAGATATATAAGCTTAGATACACATAACACATCGGGATGTAGTTGAAATGTCTACAGTCATAATGTCGACATTCAAAAATGTCCACACTATAATGTCGACAGTGATAATGTCTACACGGTTATGATCAACAAAATGTCTACATGTTAAAAATGTCTTCACAGTTAAAATGTCAACATATATAATGTCTACATCTAAAATGTTGACACATTTAACACACTGTCATAATGTCTACAGTGTTTTAATGTCGACATTTAAAATATCAACATAAATAAATGTAAAAAACCCAGCAATAATGTAAAAAAAACGGCGTGTGAAACCCCCTCAAAACGGCTTAGCCAACCCTTGTGCGGCTGGTACAAATAAAATCAGGGGGTGAAAAAGCTTGGAGTGCCCCCAAACTTACTATTACATACACTAGGCTTTGCCAGCTTGGGCTAATGGCACTATAGAAGGTAAACCTGCAGGTTGGGCTCCCCCTGCCATAATGCTAAACCAGCCCTAGGTCAGTCAGCACGGGGCTGGATTCCCTAGGGAGATCAGGTCCGCAAAAAAATGCACCCCTCTCCCCGATTTTAACCATCACCTTGCCATTAGAATTATGGCTCTTACCCCACCCCTGGGGCGGTGGGTGTGGGGTAATATTAAATGTATAAATATATTTAATGTATAAATTCATTTTGTCCCAGATTCACTACAGGTCCCAGCATACAAAACAAAAACGACAGTTGTCACTGCGTATCCTTAACACTGCATATCTGTGTGTATCTAGCAAAATGAAAACATGAGGTATTAGTTAATTTTTTTATCAAAACATTTAAACCTGAATCCCAGCGTCAAGGGCACCTCATTATATGCAGGTCCTACACTGACCTAAATGAGGTAAACACTATTAAAATGCAGTTAAAATCAGATGCACTCACCTCCCAGGTATAGGGGTTTACATCTAGCAGGGGCTGGCTTGTAGGCCACACCAGGTCCCAGCATGTCAAGGCTGCCATTAAGTTTTTGGCTAAGCTGACGCTTGTAGTACTACAAGCACCAGTATACTCATGTCCCACTGATAATTTTAGTGCACCAAGGAAAAATAAATGTAAATAAAACACAGACACAAGTGTAAAAATTATTTTATTTGAAATAAAAACTCCTCAAAACCCCCTTATTTACCCTCTTTATTTCTCACCTAGTTCCAGGCTCATCTGTAATAAATCCAGAGATCCTTGGCTTGGCAAAATAAAAAACTGTCATACGTGACTCAATACTAGCTACTGGCGCAAATGAACTCTTACCAGCGGTTCAGTCACATATATAACACCGTGGGGTATAAAAATACATATATTTTAATATGGAGTTGGTCCCCCTTTTGCAGCGATAACAGCTTCCACTCTTCTTGGAACGCTTTCCACAAGATGTTGGAGTGTTCCTGTGGGAGTTTCTGCCCATTTATTCTGTAGAGCATTTATGAGGTCAGGCACTGATGTTAATTGAGAAGGCCTGACTTGCAATCTCCATTCCAGTTCATCCCAAAGGTGTTTGATGAGGTTGAGGTCAGGGCTTTGTGCCAGCCAGTGAAGTTCTTCCACACTGAACTCATCAAACCATGTCTTTTTAGTATTTGCTTTGTGCACTGGGGCAAAGTCATGTTGGAATAGAAAAAGGCCTTCTCCAAACTGTTGCCACAAAGTTGAAAGCATAGCATTGCCCAAAATGTCTTGGTATGCTGAAGAATTAAGATTGCCCTTCACTGGAGATAAGGGGCAGAGCCTAAACCCTGAAAAACAGCCCTATAACATAATGTTTTCCCGGCATTCGCCAAACCCAGACTTGCCCACCTGACTGCCAAACAGAGAAGCGTGATTTGTCACTCTACAGAACACTTTTACACTGCTCCACAGTCCAGTGTCGGTGTGGTTTACAGCACTCCATCCAACGCTTAACATTGGTCTTGGTAATGCATGCAGCTGCTTGGCCATGGAAACCTATTTCAATTAAACTCCTGCCACACAGTTTTTGTGCTTACATTAATTCCAGTAGAAGTTCAGAACTCTTCAGCTATGGAATCAGCAGAGCGTTGGCGGCTTTTACGCATTATGTACCTTAGCAGTCGTTGACCCAGCTCTGTGATTTTACGTGGTCTTCCGCTTCATGGCTAAGTTGCTGTTGTTCCTAAATGCTTCCACTTTCTAACAAACCATCTTATTGCAAAGGTGGCATCCTATTACAGTACCACGATTGAAGTTACTGAGCTCTTCAGAATGACACATTTTGTATCACAGGCAGTGGTCCCCCAACTGCCTTGGACCTCAGTCGCCTGGAGACCACGGGATTGGTCTGCATAGATAATTAGTTGCTGCAGGGTGTGGTGTAGATTGACACTGGAGATAGCCACCCCTAGCTATACTACTATCCGCCAGAAGTAAATAGCAGATCACAGTACATGCATAAAAATTCCAATAACTAATGTTTTGTTTAAATAAATATAAACACGCCCAACAAAAATAGTTATTTTCCCCCCAAAAAAATACAATTCAAATTTTAGCAGTTGCCAATTTGACTGCAAATAAAACTCATAAATCCTCTGCAGTTATATTGCAACCTAGCCTACCTATTGTAGAATCTTGGCATGGTCTTCAAGATAACTCAGTATTTTCAGAGAAGATCACTTTTAAATGGATGCCTAGCTAAAATTCCACTCAAGACACAGATATACAGTTTTCTTAATTTATATGCTACCACATATACACAGACTTTCGTAAAAAAATGTTGAAATTAAATCTACTAATATGATGCACAAACATGGTTGTTATGTAGTCTGGATGAATAGGATCTACATCATCCACCTTCTGGCCAGCATCCTTGGCCTCGTCCACCCATGGAACCCCCACTCCTGATCATGATGTTATGGAATACCACACTGAGCAAATACGTCACATACAATATTGGGCGTATACATAAGAGCTCCACCAGACCGGTCAAGGCAAGAGAATCTGGCCTTTAAAAGGCCAAGTCCGCTCTGTAACCAATCTGCTCAACGCGTATGCTGAATTGCATGTGTGGATTTAAAATGGGACTGAGGAGTCAAGGTTTGAAAGGGTACACATTATCTCCTATAAATATTAACAAGAAAGAAAAAATAAAATTATTAGTAATGAGTAACTAAACATACAAACAATTTGGGAGATCTTTTAACATGACATGGTGCAATTGTAATGCTATAGTGTTTGAGAATTGATTATACAAGTACACCATAAATCAAAGGGTATTTCGGACAACAATGGGAAACTTGTAAATAAAGATATGATAGAAAATAGCACCTAAAAGCCACATATCACCATGTGACCTTGCACCTCCTTGCATCTATTGTATTCTGTGCCATATGCCTGATTACCTGATGGCAAAGGAGTCATGGGTGCTCCATGGCCATCTAGCAATCAGGCATCAAATCTGGATAGATGCATCCCATATAGTCTGGACACTGATTGAGTTAATGCTTTCTATTCAAAATAAATAGAAGTATTTCCACCCAACAGGACCAGGACTACATGTGTACCATCTACTGCCCCTATAAAGTGCTGAAAGCTGAATATGGTGGCACACTGTCACTTTATGAGCACATGGGACTCCTCATCAAGTGCATGAAGTGCCTGATGCACAACAGGAAATCCTTAAGCAGAACCTTCAACTCACAACTGAAAGTGGCTTAGGACATTCCTGCCGCTACACCTACTGTGGTCTGAAAAAATCCAAATACACAGAAGTGCAGTACCACCAAGAGTTTGGTCAGTGGTGGTAAAAGCTCTAGGTCACGCTGCACAATGTGCAGTGTTGACATTAGGTGGTAGCCAATAGCGACTGACCACTTCAGCATCAGACATCCCAAAGAGGCTGACACGTGGCCTGAAGACACGCTCCTTGAGCTGGCAATGGTAAAGCAGTTGCTGGTTTTCGGAGGGGACGATGCTTGTCGTCCTCCAGGTCACCTAATGTCTTATAGATTTTCTAGTCTCTTTGTACATTATACATTATAGACATACTTACAACTAATAACTAATTTAAGAAACGGTTATAGCGTCCTGTCTCCAGTATTGCTACCTGCTCCTGTACTATTGTCTGGTGTTGAACCTGAGATTGATTACCCGTGTATGACCTTTCCCTGTCCCTGGATTCTGAACCTGAGCTAGTGACCCTGACCAATTGCTTGTACCTGGATTCTGAACCTCTGCTAGTGACCATGATCTATTGCCTGTACCTGGATTCTGAACCTCTGCTAGTGACCCTGATCTACCACCTGTCCCTAGATCCTGAACCTGTGCCTGTGACCTTGACCCTTTTGCCTGTACCTGACATACTCTCTGGTGCTCTGTCCAGTCCGCTGATCTCTGACCTGCCACTACACTGTGTGCTACCTCCTGTACCTGTGCGTTGCCGTGTTAGCATAAATTCATACTACTCTGAGCATAAGACCTGGGGGCTTCTGTGTACCTGTGAGCATAACCAGTCTCTACGAGAAAGGCGGCTGCTAAAGGTGAAGACCTCTTCTACCTGTTCTATGAGTTTATGCCGAAGCTGGTAGCCATAACAACTACAAAATTTTAAAATATTATTTTATGTTTAGCTGCCCCTTGCAGTTGTACAAGTAAAAGTGGCAATCTAGAAGAAGTAATGATCAAATAAATCAAGCTTTGGGCTAATCGTGGTTTCTATGTGGTCTATGTATTAAGGCAAAAATACTAAAAATAATTGCCTTTGCCACTTTGCAGAGTTGTTGTGGATTTGGGGCAAAGTTAGGGCATTCGCACATTTTAATGAGATTAATAATTTACGTGCAATGTGTGTGCTGCTCTTTTCCTTCCTCCATGTGCCAAGTGCCAAAATCCTCCCTCACCTCTGAAGTGGTGGTTGCCAGCTCCACTCCGGTTTTAAGTGGTTTTGTAATAATAATTAAATATTACATATGTTGGTTCTCTGCTCCAAAAAGAAGCACAAGGTTTGAGACATAGCACAAAGAATATCAATTTGTGACTATCAAGTGGTAATTAGTTTTTTTAACAAGTAAAATGGTAAGAATGTATAGTTTTAAAAAATAAAAAATTTGCTTAAAAACTTGTTCTTCTATACTCCTTGAAAGCAAAGAAAAAGCAAAGTGGCAACTGGGATTTCTAGTGCACACCATGACTGATCAGGGCTCATTGAGACACTTCATTTCATTAGTGTATACAGTATCGATTACAGTAGAGGTAGACTAGTTGAACAATCCTATACAATGTAATTAAATGTACCTTTTAAAAGAGAGAATGCTGCAGGGACTGAGATCCTTGTTGGACTTTTATGATGGTTACTAGAGCTTTTTAACAAGTGGTGTTAATGAGTATATTCAGAAAATAAGTGCATTCACTCTGGAGCAATCATTTACTAATTCACCAAAAAACTATCTCTTGTGAATAGTGGACAATAACAAGAGGCCAGGTATTACATAATCACTAATTGCATTCCGCACAATTAGCGTCGCCTCATCAGTGTGAATCTCTAATGGATGATCTGTGTCATCAGCGTGTTCTAGCTGTAGAAGAAATATAACAGTCTGCATAATTTTCTGATGGGATTACCATAAAGAAGGGCATTATTCATAGGGTTTCAGATGAAGTGGTTTGATGTATGTAGCAGACAAGGAGAAAAACAGTGTCACCCAATAGGTGTAACCTTGCTAAATGCAACTACTCCATTATAAACTTCAAAGCCTGGGTTTCCTGTCTAATAGACAAGCAGTCTTCATACATTACAAAATTGAAATGGAGACCACATTATTAAAATACACCTTCTTCAGAAACTGGTTTAATGTTTTAATTTTATTAATTACACGGCACTGTTGTTGGCTACAGTTAAAGGGCCACTATACCTGAATGCAAACAATGATATACTATGGTGTGCCTAGCCATTCTGATGCCTCAACCAGCTACTGAAATTATAGTATATCCGTCACTTATGTTATGTGCATTATGTACATTATGTGCACTTGACAAATAGAAAAATAGTTTTATAAGATCTATCTACTAGGGAAATGCCACTAACTTGGAGCTAACATCAAAACAATTGTCAATATAAAATGAATGTCCTTAAATTAACAGTCCTCCAAAAAACTTGTGGCAACAACTCTACTGAATGGGACCAATGTGGTCCAATCGTACAGCACCTTGATCAGTCCACTTAACCACCAGTTGGTGTGGTCAAATTCCACAAATATCTGGCCACTCGACACTCATGTGGAACAACTGGCTCTATAAACAGAGTCCATTTCTTCTAACTACTAGGTAATCCTATAGTGAGAAGGTATCAGGAGCACACAGAGAGAGATCCTGAACTAGAGATCCTAAACACAGCAGGCCTAGTGTGGAAGGGACTAACAGGGTTACCCATATGGTGGTCCACAAGCAAATCAGGCCAATCATTCAGAAGAAAAATTAGGCAATTACCTCCGTGTCCTCTCGAAACAAGACAAGCAATGCATGTTATGGGTCAACCCAGCAGGGAAAAGAACCATCTCAGCGCTTATCCCTCATCCTAACATATCTTACTTAGCAGCTAGATTTTCATCTGCTGAGCTCCATAATATAACCTTCTTCAGCCGCAGCAGTAACAACGCCAAAATAATGAGTCCAGTAGGCAGTGGAACTAAGCCCTAGGCTACCGAGGAATTTTTTAAAGACTGCCTGAAACTGATATTTAGTCAGGGGCACGCCATTGAGATGCCTCAACCAGGCGCAGCCAGCTGCCGGCTTCAGATCTATATAAACGCGTGGTAGATTGTGGGAAGATCCAACCCAAACATCCCCATGAATAGGCAGCCGGAAACCCACTGAAAAGCCTTCATACATAAACCATGCTTCCTCAGCATGCGGATAACAGCCCAACCACTTAGACATCTCATCCAACATTACAGGAGAAAAGACTTTAACGAGTGGCACCAATGGACCTTGCGTGCTCAGCTAGCACCTGCCCTGTGCAATCATTTTTGGGGTGGCCACCTCCACACCTGGCGCAATAATGCCAAAAGCTATAGAACAAGCTCCTGTCACAATGTCCATTGTTAAAGGCAAAACACTGCCCTCTGGAAATAAAAGATGTGCCACATCACCCTTGCTCAAACCTACTCCAGAAAACTCTGCCATCAGGAACACCACTCCTTTGCTACGTTACCTCCAGCCACACTTCCACATCTTTGAAACCAAAGGCCATCACACGCATTCAATCCTGTTTGTTACAGAATGCTTTATCATACCTTCACTACATAATTCCATTGGATCACACATACATCCCTTGTATCATGTAAATGTACCTTATCACATTCCTGTCTTCCTATGACCTCAACTCCAAATAGCAGGCAGCAAAGACTAACATGCCTTCCATCCAATTGAAAAAGGACCTATAGTACTTCTCGGCTATGCTCCCTTTCGCCTTAGCCGCCAGTAAGGCATCCTTGGCCTTGCCAGTGCTAGCAAACATATCAACAAACCATCCAGCATACATCCTGTCCCTCACACTCGTCTGAATGTCCCGTAGGATCATTGTATTAGCATATGATACCAAATCCTCACCTGTGATAGCATCCTTCACTGTCTACACACAGTGTCATGTGGGCCACCAAGCTTCCTCCAAAGGAGCTGTACCAACTTTCTATTGTCTCCTCTGGAACCTACAGAAATCTCGCTCACAAACATTGAGAAACTTCACAGTTCAGCAGAGTCAAAAGCATGCTCATCAAATACGCGCAGCATATGGGGGAGACGGGTGCACCGCTCTTGTCAACACCTTCAAACTGGATGAAGCTGCTGAACAAGGCCTTCTACTCCCCCAACCAGACCTCTGTGCTCTGTGACACCACATGATCACTGTATCCTGTAAAAGAAGAAATAGAAAAACCAGTCCAAGCTCCGGGAGCCTCATTCCAATTAAACAGACTGTTGCAATGGAGGAGCCGCTAAAACCTGAGGACCAAGAACTACATGGGGAGCAGTGACCGAATGACACAACATTAACTGGCAGAGAGACTACTGAAGTCAAAAGAACTAAAGTAAGACCACTGGCTCCAGCCTGAAACCACAGTCGGGAAACATGCTACACCAGATACCTGAGTCAGTCTTTGCCATATGGGTGAGAGCAAGAACGATCCCAGGCGGCAAGCCACAGTAACCCAAGCCTGAAATAAAGGGGGAAGAGCCACCGGGAAATGGACCTGGCGGTCGAGCTAGAAGAAGGAGAGTAAAGAGGCCAGGGCAGTAGGAGGAAATGAAGCAGGGGACTGCCGAGGGGAAGGTGACACATGGGAAGGGGAGAGAACGGAAACAGGCAGTGAGGGCAAGGCTGGGAGTGCTGCCAGATAAACTGGGGAAAACCGAGACTGGAGGCAGGGGAGCCTGTAGCACATGGCAGGTCAGCGAAACCACTGGCCACAGAGAACTGCAGTAGGAAAAAATAGAAAATGGGTTTGGGGAAATAAAAACTAGGAAACCAGGGATAGGGCTGGGGCAGAGGATATAATTCCTGGCCAGACTGAGGAATACTGTGCTGCGACTCAAGAAAGGGCAAATCAGTCACCCTAGGGTGGGGGACCGGATCCGAAGTGAGACCACCATGATGAGGGGCCTGGCGATGTGATCCCTGATACAATGTGGTCAGGCTGCATGCTGCAGGTGTGGTTTGGCGGGCAGAAGAACTGTAGGGAGAGGGGGCACAGTCACTTGCTGGGCTAGAGTTGTAAAGGTGGGGAGGGGGGAAACTAGGCAGGAAGTGGGGGATACCATGAAAGGTGTGTGAGAGGTGCAGGTTGGGGCGCATATGGCAGCGTGAGGGGGCTGCAAAGCAAATCCTGGGTCCCCAAGGGACAGGGGAGGAGGGCCCAGCAATGAGGCAGTGCTCTGAAGGGGCACAGTAAGCCACTGCTCACCTACCATGGGAGCCATCCCACTTTTCACCACTTGGAGGCTAGAACAGGCAGGCAACTGCCCTCTGCAGGCACAGCTGCTGTGGTAAATTGTCAGGGGAGAGCAGGGAAGCCCCAGCAATGGAGCTGCTGAGTCCAGCAGACATTGCCTGGGAACTTGCAGTAGTCTGCAATTGGAAATGCAGGGGGGGCATGCACGGAACCTGCATGGGGCCACTAGATAGCGAGCGCGTGGGCCGCAGAATGCCCGCCATCTGCACACAGGCATGAGGGAGTGGGAGGACATGACTAGCTGCAGCGGGTGGGGCAGCCCATAAGGGGACCACATCCAGGAGGTGGTGAAGGGGAACATGTGGGTTCTTTGCCCTATATATACTAAAAGAAGAGAGAGGCAGGGAAAAATGGAGATAAAATTATGGAGCCTTGGTTGGGGGTGTTATAGTGATAAAGAAAGTAACCAGCCCATGCCTAAGTTTATAAAGCCTGATCAAACCAGGCCGTACCCCAAAATCTCTTCTGATTGGATAATCACTGCACAACAACCAAGTCTTGTATTATTAACCCTTGCCGGGCATCCAGCTTAATTTATTTTATTTTTATTACAACATCAGCGCTTATGTACCTTTGTGGCAATTTCCTGCCCTCTGTTATCCTTGTAGCTTACAGTCTAAATTCCCTACCACACAAACAGAGACACACACACAAGGGTACATTTTGTCAGCAGCCAATTACCCTACTAATATACATCAGAATGATGCTCATTTACAGTACATTATATTTTAATTATTAATGGTGTATAGGGAGGTCAAAAGTTATTAAGGAATAGTAACACTGTCTGTTCAAAATCAATGTACTACAATGAATATTGCAGATGTTGATTTTAGGGCTAGAATCATTTTGAAGATCTTTGGCTTTGTCTTGCTGGAAAGAAAAGTTGTTGGTATTGTCATACATCCCAACTTTTTCCATTTTAAGCTCTATACTGCCGTTCCCGAAAGGGCCAGAATGTTGGGAGGTATGTCCTATTCACTGCTGCTCTGCTTAGCTTTGTGCTTAGGGGGGTGGCTCAGTGCACTGAAAGTGCTGGCCATGCCCCCGGAGGAGTGGTCACGCCCCTGACATATGTGCATGCCCCTTCTCATGCTCACCGGCGGCGAAAACACAGTGTCCCAGCACTCCAACAAATTGTGAAGTATATATTATTATCAATATGAGCTAATAATCTAGATGACTCAATTTAGAGGAACTATGATTTACCGTATTTCCCCATGTATAAGGTGCTCCCATGTATAAGACGCACCTTAATTTTGGCCCCGAAATGTGAAAAAAATAATTATTACGGTAGCTGTCAAGAAGGGCAGTTACCGTAGCTGAATCAGAGCAGCCAGGCAGCACACTCTCCCTGCAGGTCCGTTCGGCAGAGACACACAGGGAGAGTGTGCCGGCTGCTTTGATTGTGATCAGAGCAGCAGGGCAGCACATTCTCCCTGCAATCTCCCCCCCCCCCCCCCCCTGCTGCCACTGTACCTAAGTCCCCCTCCTCCTGGATCCCCGCTGCCACTGTGCCTCTGCCCCCCTCCTCCTAAATGCACGCATACCGCTGTCCCCCTCCTGGGATCCCCCGCTGCCACTGTAACGCTGCCCCCTCCCCCTAATTCCCCCTGCTGCCACTGTAACGCTGCCCCCTCCCCCTCGATCCCCCCCCCCCCCGCTGCCACTGTAGCGCTGCCCCCCCCTGCATCCCCGCTACCCCTGTATAAGACGCACCCAGGTTTTAGACCCAAATTTTTTGGGAAAAAGGTGCGTCTTATACATGGGGAAATACGGTATATATAGAAAGACTAATAGTAAGAGGAATAGTGCTTTCACTGTAAGATTTAATAGACTGAGCCTAATAAATACTTAAATCACACTAAAAGACATGTCAGATATTGTGAAACTGGCAGAACGGTGTGATATCCACAAATTACAACTAACTAGCACATTTCTTTTTCTCAGTCACTGCAAAAACCAGCTGTGTTTAAATCTATTTAGCTGAAACAAAGATTATTTTAAATATTGCATTTAAATTGTTAAATTGTTGGTTGTTAGATTTGATGCAATTGGTTTAACAGGTAACACTGCTGGTGATCAGAATGAAATAAGATATAGTGGGAAGAAGAATATAGCAAGCAGCATCATAGGGAAGCTGAGAGACAAAATTCAGGGCCTAATACTTCTTGCTTTGTGTGATTATGCCCCCATCTGGCTGATGGGTCGAAGTAGATTCTACTGAAAAATATATGATTATGACCATCATTATTCAGTGTCAGGCAACACAGCCCGTGTCTTCACAATGAAGATAATTACTATTTATATATAACTGAAGTGTGTCTGTAATTATTACTTTTAACACTGTAAGCACAATAGCATGCATATTTCAGCAACATGATAATTATTTGGTGATTTGTCTATGGAAGTAAAACAGATAAACATCAACAGTCTCAATTAAACAACATAAAAAGTGACTAATTCTGAAAAAAGTTTGCAGTATAAACTAAACTAATTCCCCAACATAACAATGTGTACAAAGAAATCAGTGAACAAGTGAAGCTGCATTTTGAAAACACAGGAACATAAACATTGGGGGGGGGTTTATTTTGAAGGAAGTCGGATTTTAAACTGAAGACAAATTTGTTTTTACCAACAGTGTATTAGCCTAGGGGGGATGAATAATGCTGGACATTGGATGCTATATAATATGCTGGTCATCCAGTATATGATGTGCTTGACAGTATTACAGTATAATCTACTATTGATGCTGTAAAACATACTGGCCAATTCAATCTGCTATGCTCAAGACTTAACATGAATTGTTTATCCAGATCAGCGCACAATGCTCTGCACAGTGCACAGTGTGTGGTCTATTACACTGCAATAAATATTTTCAAGTTGAGAAGTTATGACATGTGAAGCTCCTGTACATGGTGAATGGTCAGTGGTGACATGGACGCTTCCATGTCAAAGACCACTCTGCAATCTCAGCTCTTACTGTTCAGCAGATTACAGGTATACTTTTATTTAACTTTTTTATTGATTTACAAAATTTGTATTGATTTAATCTTTCTTGGAATTGGTATCTTGTGTTTCTCTACAAAAGAGAATGATAGGTGACAAGGATATAATTCATTGTTTTGATATTCAGGAAGGAAATCAATTTTCAATGCAATAAATTAATAATCTGCAACATTTTCTGTGTATTGGAAACAGGACCCTAATATTTTATTAGCTCCTTGGGAAGCTGTAGTTATGGTCACAGAACTTCAATGTAACAGTTGATATCCTGAGAAAGAGAGAAAGAGGCAGACTGTTACACTACCAGTAACATACACAGTGTATATATGTATATATAGAGTGTATGTATATACATATATATATATATATATATATATATATATATATATATATATATATATTTATTATTTTTTATATTTTATTTTATTTTTATTTAATGCAGATGTATGTGACTGTGTGCAATACTAGAAACTGCTGCATTGCAGTTTATTGTGTTCTGAATAGACCATGTCCTTTGTGTTTCTATGGGTAAGGAGCTTGGTAAGTGGGTAGTGTTGCAATTGCAGTAGATGAGAGTGCACAGGAGTCCCACATCACATGCCCCCCAGATTACAAGTTAATAGCTGTTGTCAATTCAGACTCAGGATTAGAAAAGTTGGGCCTTTGGGGTCCCCCTCCTTCTCTACCCCTATGTGTGGCTGCCTCCTATCGGTGTAAGAAACCACTGATGTTGGTTGTAAATATTGATATATGTAGTGTGTTCTGACATTGGAACATATATGATATAATTGATATAATATAAAATATATTGTATTTGATATATCTATTATACCCAATATTCATGTGTATTTTATTGGTATTATCTAGGAATCACATAGTTTTTTTCCAAGTGCAAACAAGAGCAATGTTTCTATCTGGACCCTAGGTGTTGATAGACAGAATTTTTGGGAAAGAGGGTATTATACATGTGTAGTTAATTTGAAAAAATGTTCGATGTGCAAATGTGAGCACTGCAAAGAAACAGAGTGTGCCCACAAAGAAATAAATGAAAAAAAAGGGCTATACAAGTCGTAATGGTGATCATACTACAGCACGCCCAGTGTGTTGCAGTAAAGTAGTGTGTTCAGCCATGCAAAATAGTTTGTGTAGCTTTGATAAACAGGGCTAAGGTTGGTGTTAGTATGTCAATGAACATGTACATAATATCTTATGACATTAACATATAAACATCATGAATTGTGACTATACTGTCAGATAACCCAGCACACAGATTGTCCTAAGCTTTAAGCGAGAAAAGGCTCTGACGTACGCTATTCAGGAGCAGGGAGTCTGCAGATATACAATGGATGCCCCACACTGTTTGTGTGGTAGGATTCATACATCCTGAACATTTTTGTCATTGTCTTTGCCACAACAGGTTTTAAAACCATTTGTACAGTGAGACAATTATACCATTTTTGCTTTATTATTTTCTTTTCTTTAGCACTTGTCAGTACACCAGAAGAAGAACTAAGATGGTTTAACAAAGTATGGTGTTCTCTTCACATGACTTTAGTAATTTATTCTGACAGTCAAAATGTACCAGGACTTCACCCTGTCTCAATCTGACCCTATTAATCTGAAAGGAACAGAATAACAAAATGAAAATGTGAAATCTAGCAAAAATGATACACAGCTTTTATCTCTTAGTTTACTGATTTTGTTAATAATAAACTGAAGGTCAAAGAAGCAGTTTTTGGAAATGTTACTTCGAGGAAGAACACAAGAAGGCAGCGCATTAGACGTACACAGGCATGAGATTAGACATAACTTTGCATGGATTGGGCACAGATTTGGCATGCAATCTCATCGCAGAGGACACAAAGCAACAAATGTATGTACAGCAAAAAAGAAAACGTAAGTAGGACAACCAGACACAAATCCTGCACTGCGATGACCTAGGTTATACTATGTTGCAGTTACTTTGCTCATAAATAGTAAATACAAAATAGTAAAAAAAAACCACAATAATAATACTAATAGTAATGCGCTCTAAAAGCAAGTTATTTGAGTAGACTACTATGCTACTATTCCAGATAAAATGAGCCTGTCATCAATGATAGTTTTTTGTCTTTAAAACATGATGTAATAGTCATAGACGTGTGCACAGGGTGTGCCACCCTAATGCAGCAGTGGCCAAGCTGCACTTGGCTGCTGGCAGCAGATCGACACAACAGGGACCCGAATTGGCTGCTCAGGAGCAGTCACCCTTCATGTCACGTGACCTTTGCACAATGCAGGGAGGTCACAGTGCAACCATCCAATTCAAGGAGGAGGAGAGAGTGTAACTCCTTCCTCTGCATGGGCTCCAGCAGTAAAAGAAAGTGGGGAGGTGTCAGAGGTGTGTAAGAGGCAACTAGTGAAATCTTATGGGCATGGGGAGAAGTCTTCAGGATGCATCTGGTGAGGTCTGCTGAGCATGTGAAGAGATATGATGGCATACAGGGAAGCTTATTGGGATGTAAGGGGCATGTGGAGAGGTCTGATGGGCATGTGAGAGGTCTGAAGGCATGTAAGGGGCATGGGGGTGGTCTGATGGCATGTGGGGAGGTCTGATGGGCATGTGAGGGGCATGTGGGGAGGTCTGATGGGCATTTAAGGGGCATGTGGGTGGCATGTGGCGAGGTCTAATGGGCATGTAAGGGGCATGTGGGTGGTCTGATGGCATGTGAGGAGGTCTGATGGGTATGTAAGGGGCATGTGGGTGGTCTGATGGCATGTGAGGAGGTCTGATGGGCATGTAAGGGGCATGTTAAGAAGTCTGCAGGACATGTTGGCCATTTATGATTTATGATACAAACATAACCAATTCTACAAGTAATGTACATTATATAGGGTTATCTTTTTATATAAAGAGATTGAGATGAAATTGGCCGTTTAGAGTACTTTTATACATATATCCAATGCTTTGACATTTTATATCTAAAGGTCTTAATTAATGGGAACGAAACTTATATTTTCTCAGACCTAATTTAAATTTAGGCAATCCAAGCTCAATGCTGTAAAGACAGTACAAATATATAGAGGCCTACATTTTTAGTTGACTCCAGAGACTATGATCTCTCTGCGTAACCTAATGTAAATGCAGATGCATTGACTGCTTGCCTCACATAATCTGTTACACACAATCAAATGGAGGTGTACTGTGTGTGCATAAATGTGAGAGTATGTTGCTTTCATTGTCCCTGTTTGTAACAATTATGTTCATTTATAAACTACAAAAAGGAGACCTTTGCTCAAATGTGTCACTTTGTCCTCCAATCGAATCACAAGATGCAGGCCCACTGTCCAGTCCTTGGATTTGCAGCTGGAATAGGAATCCGTGTCTAGCTTAGCAGGTGTTTCAGGATACATCTGAAAATGCACATGGTGGAAAGCATGAGACATCACTTCAACACATCACCTACTGTCACTTTATGATCACAGTCTTCATTAATTTAAACATTTGCACTTTTCTCCTAAAATACACCTTAAATAAGTTTAATTTATGGCTGAAATGAATCATAAGAGTGAGTGGATATTGGGTTGGTCTTTATTACATTGTTTGTTTGTTACATTGGTCAACGTGTGCCTAGATATGAAAGAAGAGATCAACTGGAATGTACGAAATGTATCCCAATAAAAGTATAGGCGGAGGAAATATATAGAATAGGAGAAAAAAACGCTATGGGCTAGATTTACTAAGCTGCGGGTTTGAAAAAGTGGGGATGTTGCCTATAGCAACCAATCAGATTCAAGCTGTCATTTTGTAGAAGGTACTAAATAAATGAAAGCTAGAATCTGATTGGTTGCTATAGGCAACATCCCCACTTTTTCAAACCCGCAGATTAGTAAATCTTGCCCTATGTGTCCTGCCTCAAGGAACGCCCTCCCAACGTGTACCCTCTTACCCCTTTATCTCATGTAAGTAATCTCATCCTGCAAAATTACATTTTGCTTTTACCTGTTGGTACAAAAGTAGACACTCTCGTGCCCCTCATCCATACTCAGAATAAAACACTGCCTACCTGCCCAAATTATCTTTTTTTAAACACTTTATTTGTAACATTTTTGTCTCACATGTTATAGAGATTTAACATAATTCAATAAAGACTTAGATAAAGAACATCTTGAAATATAAACAGGAATAAAAAGAACAATCCTAAATGAGGTAATAACATAATATAAATAGGTAGACAAAATACAATAATTGAAAGTTATGAGGAATTTGTGAGAGAGGTATTTAAAGGGGGAGGTAACCCACCCAACTTCTCTCATCAAATGGTGCAAGTGTTGAAAATGTAAGTAAAAACACCCCACACGTTTAATGGCAAACTTTCAGGAGCCATTTTACTTTTTGATCATGTGACTGTTTTTGCCTTCCTGCTGCAGCATAGGTAAAATGGTGTCAGCATCATCTCTGGAACTCAAACCACATGCTGAGGAAATGAAGGTGTTTCTTGCACAATGAAGCCCATAATTGCTTGCTAGAGTTATTTAGGCATCATTAGGTAGATTCTGAAAGTGAGTCTAAAAATAAAAAAGCTCTTATGACATTAGATAGCTTGAATGAGAATAAGTTATATCTATTTCTGAAAGGTACTAAAGCCTCAATTGACTGATGCATTGGCTGAGTAAATTATTTCCTATCATCTCAGTTAATTGAATTGTGTCCATTGATTTTAGATGTTCTCCATTTTAGACAAGATTGCAAAGTTTAAATCACCTACAATTGTTCCATGTCTCTGTGTAATAAGCAACGTGGTTCATTCTAAACATTGTAGCGTTGAATCAAAAGAAGAGTCAAAACATTATTTCTATTTACCCATCAATAATAGTCATTGCAATAATTATCATTTACCTAAATAAGATTATCACAAATTTCATTTGAAAATAAATCCCTACAAAATGTGCTCTTTACTAAAATTATGTGTGTAATTTATCACAACATCAGCTTGTTTATATAGGGAAAAATAGCATAACCTAATGTACCTTTCCAATATAGTGGAAATGTTGAATAACATGAGGGAGACAGGCACTTATTTCACTCATAGACCAGAATGAACAGAAAATGCATCTGGGCTTTTTGTAGATAGGTATGAGCAATACAATGGTGTCCACTAGGGGGCACCCAAGATGCACAAAAATTTAAAATTGTTATATTTTTATCTTCATGACCTTCCGCTTTATGCCCTTTTTTGTCTGAGAAGGAAAACAATCATTATTTGTAAAATACACAAATTATTATTAATTATAAATATCACTGTTTGATATTTTTGAAAAGCGGTAAGGGAGTCTGTTGTGTCTCTGCTATATCACTCTCGAAGATCAGGCAAGATCAGAGAGAATGGCCTACTCTTCAGGGAGTCTGGGAGAACTCCCCAAAATTCGGGAGTGTTCTGGACATTCCCAGGAGAATAGGCAAGTGTGCCATACATGTGTTGTGTTGTATTTTACTGTAATGTATTGCTCTGTAATTCCACTCATTATGATTATTCATAATGATTATTCATTATTATCCTTACTAATGCCTCAATATTGAAGACATCTCAATGATAGAATAGGGTGGTTTGCTTTCTACTAACTTGTCAGACTGACACACTGTAAGACCTGTTAGTGTTTCCTTGTTTTCTTCTTGTTAGGATCTGCCTCCAGCTGCCTTTCCTCTGTAGCACCTGTCTGCTAGGTCTTTGTTTGTACCAAACTTGCAGTATCCCTGGCATACCAGAAGTGTTGTGGTTGTACCAATGTTATTTTTCCCTCACTAGCAGGAGTTAACCTTCTTCCCTTGTTAATTACCACACTTGTCTCACTGACTTTTTATGCCTGCTCCTCAATGCACCTTGCTGGTCATTGATTGTTCCCTTGGACTTCCTGCATGCTACATTCTGTTCTGTGAATCCTATGTCCTGGCTATTATTGCTCAACTAAGTTCACCTGTAGCTACTGTTTATATTCACTGTTGTTTACCTGTTATTCAGCCACACTTGGATATTTCTTTGTTATGCTCAGTTTTACCTGCTCTGTACCTTCCCTACATCATCTGGATTGAGTTTTGCTTCAATAAAACAGTTTATGATTTCATCGTAATTCTGGCTCCATAGCTCTCATTACAAGACTATGTTGTAATTTCTGCCTAGCATTACAAACAGGGCCGTCTTAACAGCATTATACAACCACTCACCCACTTATGAACAATTAGTACATGTACATTGTTTTCGTTAAGGTCAAGATATATTCACAACAGCAAGATTGCATGTACAGATAACAGTTGATACTGAGGTGATTAGTCCACCTAAACATTTTAAGAAAGAGAATTTGAAGGTTCTGAATAAGTCTCCTGGAATAATATACTGAAAAGTTGGCAAGCCTATAGGGACCCTATGCTTGTGGGCCCCCCCCCCCCAGGCTACTACCCAGCATGCCCATGCGTTAAGAAGGCTCTTATTACAAATGGACATAAAACTTGCAATAAGTAGAAGAAATCGATACTATTCCAATAATTTCAACTGATTCCCTTGCTCCATCTTGGCACAAATAATGCCAAGATATCCTAAGATGTAGATACCATGGTTATGGTAGGGCTGATACTAAAGATCATGTGCTACAGTGTGGATCTACTGTGAGCTCCAAATGTATCTAGATCCTATAACAGCTATACACTCTGTTACTGCAGCCCCAGTAGATATGTATTATATACTTCATATATTTTTACATTAAACCACATCGTTTGTCTTTAGAGGGAAGCTATAGGAAAAGGCAAGTTACTGATCGAAGAACAAACTTTTGTAATATTCAAAACTGTGTTCTGTATCTTATTATGTTCATCTGTTTATACTGAAAGTTCTGTTGGCATCACGGACTGTGTGGTATCCTGCCTGCCTACCATGTACTGTGGGTAGCCCTTGGTGGAAGCCCTTTTATAAGCATTCAGATTAGTCACCATTCATCTTGCTTATTGTTCCTTAAATAATGACAGCGACTGTGCCACCCTAATAATAGCAATTAAAGACCAAATATAATTTGAAAAATAAAAGATTTTAAACAAGATTTTGAGTCTAAATTTGAGATAAAGAAATACTGATTTAGAGAGATAGATTGATAAAGAATTGATTGTGATAATAAGAGAAAAATCCAAAGATAAATAGAAAGTGTTCCCTCAATGCTATTTACCCTATAAGTAACTAATAGATACAATATTGCATTGTTAATGAGTGATGTGTAATGAAAGTTGCACTGAGCACGTAAATGGTTCATGAATCACACTGTCAATGTGTCTTGAGCACAGAACAAGCCATCTATGTCCCAGTGCTAGTCAATAGAGCCCCAGACTGAAGACTGACAGATTAGGTCCTCTTATCGGCAAGAATCAGCTCATGCTGCAGCCTGAACTGAAGGTCAGTAATGTACGATTCACCAGAGGTAAGCAGGTGTCTAAAGGGTATGGATTTTCTGCTATGCCGTGCTATTTTTCATTGTTGGCCCACACATGGGCAATTTCAAAAGCATTAAACCATATTAGAGAAAATGTTCTTTTAACAAAACATTGCTCAGTGGTTTCCTGTTTTTTCATGATCCTTTCTTCCAGCCTCCTCTGTCTCATATAGTAGTCCTAGGAATTATCTCTCTCGGCTCATACACTTCAGTTTGGATCAGCACTGACAGAAACACCAGTGCTTCTCATACGTAGATTCTAGGTTAATGGGGTCTGATGGGGGGCACAGGACTAGATGAACATGAGGAATTAGTTTAATACTTAGGTATGTACTTTGAAGTCAGAACTGAGCCAAAGGAAGATTGTGGGAAAAATTTTGGAACATTATTGTTTTAGATTAATGGAGTGAGGATTGATGCACTGCACTACCTCTACTCTCTACTCCATTTGGAATGGAGGTTTGGATTTAATTTAAAGGAAGACTGGTGAGAAGGAAAAGAAGGGATTCAATCAGAGAGGTTGAGAGATTAGGAGAAAAAAACAATCTTGCTTACACTCCCTGTCCTATAATTCTATAATGGGGTTCATTGCAACCCCTACCTCCAAGAATTGCGCAGTTTGAACTGTAGGTCTTTATGACTTAGGAGGAGGTTAACATGGATTATGTGCAAAAACAGGGTAACTGATATTGTGTACTAGGGGAGTGGTTAAAATAGTTACCTAATTCAATTATATAATTGTCCATTTGTTTTGTTTTGTTTTCTTTTATAATTGGACTTTTTTGTTAACCTTAGCAGGAGAATTTATAACTAAGTGTTTATGAACCATAGCAGCCATCCAATCAGTGTTAGGGACACATTGTACTGAGCAGTTCAAGCTTCCCTAGGATGTAAGTTATTTCTATCAGTACCAGTAGGGGTGAGTTTCTCAGATGCTACAGAGGTCTCACCCATGTGCGCATGTGGTTCTGATAGTTAGGTGTATTGTAGTTGGGTTAATTGGTAAAACAATTTGAGTTGAGATCTTTAAAATAAAATTGTAATATTATTATAGCTATAGGTGAAATCATTTATGAAACACTAAATTGAGAGCACTATGGCTTCTATTAATAAATTGTTTACAGGTAGTAACATATATTTCTTTTCACAGGGTGAAAAGTCTGGCCTCACCATCATGAAGTGTGGGTGTGGAGGAACAGGGATGCACCTTATTCTGCATAAATTGTCCAAAGACAAGTGTGGCAATGGGAGTGGTTTGCCATGGGTCTCTCAGGGTGGAATTTATTATGGAGCTGACAGTCTGCAGGTAAAAGGCTGTAGACCAAGCTACAAAACAGGTGTATATGTTCAGATACGTACAGGTCTGAGACATATGTTACAAGCTGAAATGTAATTTTACTTACATGCTTTAAAAGTGTCTTGCACAACTACAGCAGAATGGCAGAGGGTGTCTGAATAGGAGTTACAGAGCACCTGAGGAGACTTCCTTTTAAAGGCAAAGTGGGGGTGTCTCCTGTCCATCAAGCCAAGGCTGTGGGAGGAGTCTCGACTATAAAGACCTGTACTGTGCAATTGTGCATTGCAACCGATGACAGTTAGTGGCCGGCTGGTAGTGAGGGAACTGCTGTATAGCCAGACGTAGGTTGCCTGGAGTTGTCCTGACGTGTGATGTATTATTGTGATGTAACAATAAAACACCATTTTTATTTACAACAAGAAGTTGTCCGTGTTGCTGATATCTGCAGGGTTCTCTGGCAACAAGTGGTGTCAGAAGGTGTCAGAAGTGCTACAAGGAGGCCGCTTTTGTTACACAATATTTTGTTTAGCTGAACTAGATATTTAATTGAGCTGGGAATGGCAGGTTGGAGGCTGCATATATATGAGAAAGCTCTGGATTTCATGTGGCATCAATTGCATTTAATCCACATAAAATGATCAGAAGGTTGCCCCTTGAAGGTGGAGCGAAGAGATCATCAGCAATCTTATCCTGCAAAGCATCTGTTTTGTAGCAATTTGCAGATAACTTTATTGACCTTCCGAGAGAGCTGAAGGAAATTGCTCTGTTTTAACTACTCCTTGACAGATAGCAAACTATCTGTATTTTCCTGAAGTGATAGGCATTTGCTAGAATTGCTTTTATAATTCTTGTTTATTGCTGTAAACTTTTTGGAATTTATTTTCAAGACCACAGTTTCATTTTCTTGATGCTTTGTAACATACTTGCCTACTCTCCTGTACTTTCAGGGAGGCTCCCGAATTTCAGTGGGTCCTTTTGGACTCCCGGAAGAGTAGGCATCCTCATGGATGCTTATGCGGGCAGAGCTTAATGATGCGATGGCGCCATTAACCCCTGCTAACCGCTACATAATGCCATGAATTTTGGCATTTCACAGCAGGGCCAAAATGATGCGATTCATCGAGCCCTGCCCCCACCCGCCCACCTCCTTCCCTGAGCTCCCGGAGGCAAACTTCAAAAGGTTGGGGCAATCATGCTTTGTAGTGATTGAAAATAACTTTTTCTATTTCTCCAATCGTTAATCTACCTAAGTAAATTCCTTTCAGTACATAGCATGTTAGGTTAAATGATTCTGGTTATATCTGAGCCACATATATACTATATATTATATATGATACACATATATATATATATATATATATATATATATATATATATATATATATATATATATATGTGGTCCATAATCTTTTCAAGACAATCTATTACCTATGTATGATATTAATAGGGAAACCATTTAATATTTCTTTATGACATATGGCAGTGTTTATTTTGCTCACATACCATAATTACTTTATTCACATCAGTTAATATTATATATTTTATTGTGAACATATGTTTGACTCTAGGCTTAGTTACCTGCACATACATTACACCATCTGAACACTAACATGACATTTGTATTTAAAACCACTAATAAATTCATCAATAATTGCACACTGATAAATAATAATCTGCCAATCTGTTAATTGTAGTTCAATTCTGAGAATTAGCCAAATCATTAAATCAATAGACTAGCTGTCACTTATTGACAGCGTAAAACAGTAATATGCGTGTGTGATCATTGAATAATAGATAGTGTTCTTTACCTGGAATGCTGTGTGTTAATAATGAGTGTGTATGATTGTATAGGGCATCTGCCTCCATGTAATAGGTTATGCGGTATATAAAGCCAGTTTGACATTTGCAGTGTATGTAGCTGGTAGATGTCTGATATAGCAGTGTTATAAGTGACAGCTCTCTGTAGAGGGACAGTGATGGCTTGAAAAGATTACAGGCATATTGATTCCCATAACCTGGGCGCTAATAGGCCTGTTCCTTCCCATTAGAGAGCACAGCAGACGATTTGCTCTATTACAGGGTGACTGGGAATATCGATCAATAAAACACACAGTTACTCAGAGATGATTGGGACTAAATAAACATAAGTATAACATGATTATAAGGTATTTCAAGTATCACATCCCGAAATGATCATCCTCTGTTACTCTATGATATAGGGAGAATGCTGACATTTTAACTTACCTACTATACAGATGGACAAAGGGACTTGCCGATCAAACTATAGAAAGGGTAATATCTTGTGCTAGTCTCCTGGAATAACTAGGACTACAATTCAGAATGAAACACCAATATTATGTGTCCTATAGAAAAATCTTACATCTATTGTCTGAGTAAGACTTTTAAAACCATGGCTATTGTATTGAACATATCTCTAAAATAATAATAATTACACACATATATATATATATATATATATATATATATATATATATATATATTATATATAATTATATATATATATATATATATATATATATATATATATATATATATGTATTTATATTATATGATTTATTTTCATTTTTTTATTCGTGAACATTTGCCGTTGATACTTTTTATTGTTGCTATTTTTTTTATCTGATTAGTTATATAGTTATACTACAACAAAGTGGAACTGTGTTATTCTATTCTGAGATTCTTAATAAAATGCTGCCTCTAAATGTCATTTGTGGCCTTGATTGAAAAAAGAACAGTCCTTTTGATTCCTAATATCACATCAAAAGCTCCTCTAGAATGGTGTTTTCGTCTGAGTGGGACATTTGCCTTGCAGAACAAAACTGTCGCTTATGAAAATTGATTGCATCAGACCACCAAAGATTACTCCAAATAACTGGTTGAAGGCTTCAGTGCTGCTTGATTCGAATCACTTTAAAAGGCCAGTAGCATTTTCTGCTTTGGTGATTCCCAATTTTGCATGAAGCACATGATAAATAATCAGCTCAGCTGGCATTGTATTGTTGCAAAGTTCCCAACTATTACTGCACCGGTCTTGTCACCAGAATTCTCTCTGTGTGTACCCATGTGGAAGGATCTCTGAGCGCTGGGAGAAATGTGCTCAGCCTCCTCATTTAAAGCTTAAATATTGTCTTATATTTATTGCATATAAGATGAAGTTGTCTGGATGTAAGTGCTTATTTTAGGGGAAATGGGTGGGGGGAGAGAGAGGATGAGGATGAGGAAGGGTCAGTGTATTGGAGAGTCATGCAAGTACACTAGTAACTCAGCTAAAAAAAAAAGAAAAATTATATATATATATATTTATATATATATATATATATATATTTATATATATATATATATATATATATATATATATATATATATTATCCACTTTGTGCATTGAAATTATTTGTATTCATTAAACCAACTGTATATTGCGGTATGTGCATGACATGTAGACTGTGCAGACATGATGTAGAGAAAGAAACAAACTACATTCTGCAAAGGAACTGTGTATTTATTTTGTAATACATTATATTGTGATATTAGCATTAGGCTTTTATTGCATAATATCATCTGTTCACACCAATATGGTATAGCCTACATGACTGAGTTCTTTACACATATATCACATAAAACATTATGAGTATTGTAATAGACCAAAAATGTTTAAATATAATAAATTTATTTTTTAATATATTATATCTTTTAAATGTCATTTCAAAGTCAAATTCTGTAACACAAATTCAAATAAGACAAATAACCACAAATTGAAAAATATTTTTTTTATACCCTTAACACATTTTTTTTTTTTCTTTTTTTCGTTTGGGTCAGAAATAGGAGATTTGTAAAGGAACTAGATGAAAATAGAGCTATTATCCCATTATCAGGAATGGTTTCTCTTGTATAGGCTGCAGTCACATAACAAATCCCCCTCTTGATTCTCAGTGGTATATAACAGAAAATGCACATTTAAAGAAAACACCTGAGAAGTGCACCCAAAAGTCATCATCTCATCCAACTCCCCCCCATCCAGCCCATGTCAGGAATTCATTTAAAACAAAACGACAGGTAGAACCCAAGAGCTAGTCGTTAGCCCCCAGAAGACCATCGCCTCCCTCTAATGGTAAGCAGCCTGTGCACAGACTTGTACAGGATAATTGTTGAAGGAAATGGGAGAGAAGATGAGAGACCAAATCAGAGAGAAACAATCTGAAATGCTCTTCTGTCTCAAATGACTGGTAGGATAGTCACCAGAAGACTGCAGCTGCTGATGGACAGATCCTTATTTGTAAGTATTTAATGTTCCTTAGGAAGCACTTCTAAAAGAAATTGGTATGTAATGACGGCTCTCACTGGAAGACAGTCCGATTATAAAATGCACTAACTTATCTGGTATTCCAATTGAAAAGTAAATGGATGCAAGTAAGGTGAGAGTTCACTACCAATTCAAATATTTTGCTTTAACAGGCTGTAGCACTCCTGCTTTAATTCAAGCAGAAACACAAGTATGAATAATCAAACTGGATGATGCTCATCGCAAACCTTTGTGCCTTGCACCATTTCAAATGGTCATTGAAGCTTAATGGCAAAAAAATGTACATTATCTCTTTAATTTGTATTCTGTGCCATCCTCCTGAGTGATGTGATTGTGATTTTCTGAAGCCCCGCTGTATTATTTGGATGCAAATGCCACGTTGTGTGTGTGTGTGTGTGTGTGTGTCTGTCTGTGTTTGCGACCGTGTGTGTTCTTTGTCACCAATGCTAATTAGAGTCAACAGTAGCTTTGCAACAGTAACACGAATCCTCAAGAATCACGAGTACTGGATTAATGACTGTCAATCACAAGACATCATTACACTCTTGATGTCTTTTATAGTATGTCAGTCTCCTTTTTTTCCCACCTCTCTGCTCTGCCTCCTAGCCTCCCTTTTTCGGAAATACAGACACACACATACAAAAACACGCAAAGATTTAAAAAAAAACAAAAAAAATAAAACAGAATCTCTGAAACGCAACTTTCTTAAAATGATAATTTACTCAGTGGTCCGTGAGACTATACAGTACTACCATAACCATACTTAAACGTATACACATAAACACATACAACACAAACAAATATACATACACAGCCACAACAATGAAGACATTTTAGATTTAACAGCAGAAATCCACTTTCAGCAGCAAGATAATCATATAGGGATGAATTGTTTATTAAGGCACATGAGGTTGCAAGCCAAACGCAACAACTATAAGGCCCCAAGGGTGTTTATTGCATGTAATATATGCACAAGCTAATTTATTATACAGTGACTAATTTCCATTTCTTGTGCTTGGAGTTGCCTTGCTAATTACAGGGATGTTTTCTTAAGTTTGGTAATTATGTTTTTTGCTTTATACAGGCAACAGAGAAAATGAGTGAGGGTGAATTTGCCGAGCGCACGGAGGCAGATGCACCCAAGTGAGAAGAAATCTGTGTTAGACCCTAACAGGGACATCATACCTAATCAGAAGCTCCCAGATCTTTGATCAGTCCAACAGGCTGCAATAGGATGCATTTGGAGAAATATTTGATATAACTCCACATAATTAGATTGGCTGGCTTAATTAGAGGATGGAGAGTGAGAAAAAAAATTAAGTTTGTCTCTAAATAGGAGCTGTGCCTTTTGCATTGAGCTCGGACGGTTTATCAGACTGATCCCAGGAGGTCCCCCAACAAAGCTCGCCTCCTGCCGAGTATACAAACTCTTCTGTTATTTTCACATCCAAATCAGGCTACCGAGGGTATATCAGATTCACTACATCATAGTACAACAGAGGCTAACGCCAAACAGCAGAAACAGCTCTTAAGAAAATGACAGCACTGTTATTCTGATGTTTTCTTTCTGTAAAACAAAATATGGCAGGTAAACAGGACTGGCAGTACCATTGGGCAAACTAAAGAGGTCACCTAGAATGCCAATATTTTGGGGGCACCTAAAACACTGAGGACCTCATGTAGATTTGGAGCAATTTACGCTTACAGCGTAATAGTAAATTGCTTCCAGTAATGTCTTACATACTAAACATATTTAAAGATACATGGAACTCGGAATAGTACGCAAATCGCACACATTTCATAAGATACAATTAGCGCGTATTCTACCTTACACTTTAGGATCAGTGGATGCAGCCAGAGCTGGATTAAGGATCTGGGTGGCCTGAGGCACTTTAGACAGGGGGGGCCTTATGATGTAACAGCTCTACCTTGACGAGCAGTACAGTGTGACGCGGGACATGCCTGCCAACTGTCCTTGTAGTCAGACCAAATCCTGACTAAGCGAGACAGTCACCCAAATTCTGGACAGTCCCACCATATTGAGAACAGTTGACAGACTGTCCTGCACTCTCCTACCTGTTCTTGTCACTTTAATCACCTGTGGCTGCTGGTGTCTTTAGCTCAGTAGCTTCTTGTCTGGATCCTGGAATGTTGGAAGCACTATTTTTTAAAAAAATGGGTACATGAAATTCAGAAAACTCCAACCAGCCCCGGCATTAAATTAATAGTATTCCCATTTAATAAATAAACCTATTGCCCTCCCTCTAAACAGACCCAGCAATAAATTAAATAGCATTTACATTTAATAAATGTAACTATTCCCCACAACCATCCCAGCATTAAATAATTCATATTCACAATTAATAAATAGCCCTCCTCCTCAAACTTAGCCCCACATTTAATTAATAGCCCAAACCACTCCAGCATTAAATTAAAAGGTTCAGTCACTCCCATCTTAATTTGATAGGCCCCACTATTAAATTAAACAACCCCAGCAATAAATTGAATTGCCCCACCATCACCCCACAAATAAAATAGCACCGATTAAATAATTTGCCCCATCTGCACACCACTATTAAATAGCCTACCCACTCACACATCATATTAACATACCCCCCCACACACACATTATACTAACATGCCCTGCCCACACACACATTATATTAACATACTCCCCCACCACATTCACACCCATTATACTAACATGCCCTGCCCACACACACATTATATTAACATACTCCCCCCACCACACTCACACTCATCATATTAACATGCCCTGCCCAAACACACATTATATTAACATACTCCCCCCTCACACACATTATATGAACATACTCCACCCTCACACACATTATATGAAGATACTCTCCCCTCATACACATTATATGAATATACTCCCCCCCCTCACACACACACACAATACATTAACATACCTCCCCCTCACACACTTTGTTCCACCCATGCGTGCTGTGTGGTCTTGCTGCTCTTTACACATGGGACAGCACCTGTCACATGGTGCGCGTCCCATGTGACACAGGTTCTCTTAGAGGCCACTCATAGTGGAAGGGAGAGAGAGGGGATGGACTGGAAGGATTTACGGCCAGTGATTGAAGGTGGCTGGTCCAGATGGAGTGGCCAGCCACCAAGTAATAGAGACTTGGGCCAGTCCCTGCACCTAGGACTGCCAAGAAGAATATAAAGCCCCGGTACAGCAACTTTTTGGGGCATCACCCTTCATAGAGGAGAATGTAAAGGGGGGTGTTCCCCAAAAAAGGCATGGTCACAGATTTGGGGGTGTGGTCAACATGGGAAATGGCTGTGTCGCTTTAAACATGGCATATTATGTATTAAAACGGTGTTGTTCTCACCTACCTGCTATTACAGCTTTCACAACCTGGTATTGGATTGTTGTATGTATCCTGGAATGTGGGACCTGTTTGGAAAATATATAGGTACATGAAATATTAAAAACCGAGCAATAAGTGAACACAATACATAACACAGATCACACAGTATATAATATATACATTATAATAAAACATTACATTTACCACACCACCCCCAGCCACATCACACCACCGCTAAGACATATCACGCCTCTGCTCAGCCACATCACGCCACCCCCCCAGCCACATCATGCCACATCACACCTAACACCAGCTACATCACAAACCCCCAGCCACATCACAACCTCTCCTAGCTACATCATAACCCCCTCAGCCACATTACAGACCCCCCGACACATCACAACCCCCTCAGACACATCACAACCGCCTCAGGCACATCACAGACCCCCCCTCCCCCGACTCATCACAACCACCCCAGCCACATCACAACCCTCTCAAGCACATCACAGACCCCCACCCCCCAGACACATCATGACACCCCCAGCCACATCACAACCCCCTCAGGCACATCACAGACCCTCCCACCGACACATCATGACACCGCCAGCCACATCACAACCCCCTCAGCCACATCACAACCCCCTCAGGCACATCACAGACCCCCCCTCCCCCGACTCATCACAACCACCCCAGCCACATCACAACCCTCTCAAGCACATCACAGACCCCCACCCCCCAGACACATCATGACACCCCCAGCCACATCACAACCCTCTCAGCCACATCACAGACCCCCCCTCCCCTGACTCATAACAACCACCCCAGCCACATCACAACCCTCTCAAGCACATCACAGACCCCCACCCCCCAGACACATCATGACACCCCCAGCCACATCACAACCCTCTCAAGCACATCACAGACCCCCACCCCCCAGACACATCATGACACCCCCAGCCACATCACAACCCTCTCAAGCACATCACAGACCCCCACCCCCCAGACACATCATGACACCCCCAGCCACATCACAACCCTCTCAAGCACCTCACAGACCCCCACCCCCCAGACACATCATGACACCCCCAGCCACATCACAACCCCCTCAGGCACATCACAGACCCTCCCACCGACATATCATGACACCCCCAGCCACATCACAACCCTCTCAGGCACATCACAGACCCCCACCCCCCAGACACATCATGACACCCCCAGCCACATCACAACCCCCTCAGGCACATCCAGGGCCGGACTGGGACTAAAAATCAGCCCTGGCATTTCAAGCATACAGGCCCATCTCTGTTGATGAGCATGAAAAAAACTGGGTGCCGCTAAGGGCGTGGCCACATTATGTAGGGGGCGTGGTCAAGATGGGGCATTGATACATACATTACATACATTATAATAAAACATTACATTTATCAGGCCCTCCCTATCATGCCACCCCTCCACCACAGAAGCACATTACAACACCCCCAGTCCACTGCACTTATCTATGCTTCTGATTCTGCTGACATCCATCAGGATGGGAACTTCCTGTAGAGTGAGCAGGGAAACTCTCAGTCTCACAAGATTAATAAATCTCATGAGACTTAGAGCTCCTCGGCTTGCTCTGCAGGCTGTGTCCTATCCAGGGACTGGGAGTAGCTATCCGCTCCCTCCTGCTAACCAGAGCTGGACTTAGTCTCAGGGGGTCCTAGGCACTTAAGACAGGGGGCTCCTATGATGTAATATGGTTATTAGATACATTTTCAACAAATACATAGGCAATACTGTGAGCACTATTAGGTGAACACAGTTCTGCCTTCACAAGCAGTACAATGTGAAGTAGGACATAGCTCCCAACTGTCCTTGCAATCAGACCAAATCCTGACTAAGCGGGACAGTCACCCACCAAATTCAGGACAGTTGGCAGACTGTCCTGGTCTCTCTTACCTGTCTTGTCATTGTCACCACTTGTGGCTGCTGGTGTCTTTAGATCAGTTGCTGCTTGTCTGGATCCTGGAATGTTGGGGGCCCTATTTGGAAAAAAAAAATGGGTACATGAAAGTTAGAAAACTCCAAACAGCACCAATGTTAACTCAATATAGCACCCACGTTATAAAATTAGGCCTCACGCCAGTCCCAACATTAAAATAATAGTATTCCCATTTAATAAATAAATCTATTTCCCTCCCTCCAAACAACCTCAGCAAGAAATTAAATAGCATTTATGTTTAATAAAAATGACCATTTCCCACAAACATCCCAGGCATTAAATAATTCATAATCACATTTCATAATTAGACCTCATTTTCCCCAAACAGCCCCACATTCACTTAATAGCACACATTATAGTCATAAACTGTCCCCCACACACATTATAGTCATATACTGTTCCCACACACATTGGCCATTTTTATTTTCCCCCTCCTACAGCCATTGCCCCCCCTTGCAGACATTTTCAATCACCCCCTCTTCCCCCTGCAGACATTTTCAATCACCCCCTCTTCCCCTGCAGACATTTTCAATCACCCCCTCTTCCACTGCAGACATTTTCAATCACCCCCTCTTCCCCTGCAGACATTTTCAGTCACCCCCTCTTCCCCCTGCAGACATTTTCACTCACCCCCCCTTCCCCCTGCAGACATTTTCACTCACCCCCCCTTCCCCCTGCAGACATTTTCACTCACACCCCCCTGCAGACATTTTCACTCACCCCCCCATCCCCCTGCAGACATTTATTGCCCCTCTCCCCCCCCTGCAGACATTTATTGCCCCTCTCCCCCCCCGCAGACATTTATTGCCCCCTCCCCCCCCTGCACACATATTCCTTTTGTCTCCCCCCTCCCTGCACACATATTCCGTTTGTCTCCCCCTCTCCACACATATTCCGTTTGTCTCCCCCCCCTCCCTGCACACATATTCCGTTTGTCTCCCCCCCCCTGCACACATATTCCGTTTGTCTCCCGCTGCTCCCTGCACACATATTCTTTACACTTACCTCAACACTGACAGCTGCCTCCACTGCAGCTCATCCTACGCGGGAGCCGGGCCGGCGCACAGAGCCGTCATGACGTCACACGTCATGACGGCTGCACACACAAAAAAAAAATATTTTTTTTTTTATTTAATCGGGGTATCACAGGGAGCCGGACCGGCCCATACTGCCATCGGCCCTTCTGGCATTTGCCAGAAGTGCCAGATGGCCAGTCCGGCCCTGGGCACATCACAGACCCCCACCCCCCAGACACATCATGACACCCCCAGCCACATCACAACCCCCTCAGGCACATCACAGACCCCCACCCCCCAGACACATCATGACACCCCCAGACACATCACAACCCCCTCAGGCACATCACAGACCCCCACCCCCCAGACACATCATGACACCCCCAGACACATCACAACCCCCTCAGGCACATCACAGACCCCCACCCCCCAGACACATCATGACACCCCAGCCACATCACAACCCCCTCAGGCACATCACAGACCCCCACCCGCCAGACACATCATGACACCCCCAGCCACATCACAACCCCCTCAGGCACATCACAGACCCCCACCCCCCAGACACATCATGACACCCCCAGCCACATCACAACCCCCTCAGGCACATCACAGACCCCCACCCCCCAGACACATCATGACACCCCCAGCCACATCACAACCCCCTCAGGCACATCACAGACCCTCCCACCGACATATCATGACACCCCCAGCCACATCACAACCCTCTCAGGCACATCATAGACCCCCACCCCCCAGACACATCATGACACCCCCAGCCACATCACAACCCCCTCAGGCACATCACAGACCCTCCCACCGACATATCATGACACCCCCAGCCACATCACAACCCCCTCAGGCACATCACAGACCCCCACCCCCCAGACACATCATGACACCCCCAGCCACATCACAACCCCCTCAGGCACATCACAGACCCTCCCACCGACATATCATGACACCCCCAGCCACATCACAACCCCCTCAGGCACATCACAGACCCCCACCCCCCAGACACATCATGACACCCCCAGACACATCACAACCCCCTCAGGCACATCACAGACCCTCCCACCGACACATCATGACACCCCCAGCCACATCACAACCCCCTCAGGCACATCACAGACCCTCCCACCGACACATCATGACACCCCCAGCCACATCACAACCCTCTCAGGCACATCACAGACCCCCACCCCCCAGACACATCATGACACCCCAGCCACATCACAACCCCCTCAGGCACATCACAGACCCTCCCACCGACACATCATGACACCCCCAGACACATCACAACCCCCTCAGGCACATCACAGACCCCCACCCCCCAGACACATCATGATACCCCCAGCCACATCACAACCCCCTCAGGCACATCACAGACCCTCCCACCGACACATCATGACACCCCCAGCCACATCACAACCCCCTCAGGCACATCACAGACCCCCACCCCCCAGACACATCATGACACCCCCAGACACATCACAACCCCCTCAGGCACATCACAAACCCCCACCCCCCAGACACATCATGACACCCCCAGACACATCACAACCCCCTCAGGCACATCACAGACCCTCCCACCGACACATCATGACACCCCCAGCCACATCACAACCCTCTCAGGCACATCACAGACCCCCACCCCCCAGACACATCATGACACCCCAGCCACATCACAACCCCCTCAGGCACATCACAGACCCCCACCCGCCAGACACATCATGACACCCCCAGCCACATCACAACCCCCTCAGGCACATCACAGACCCCCACCGACACATCATGACACCCCCAGCCACATCACAACCCCCTCAGGCACATCACAGACCCCCACACCCCCCAGACACATCATGACACCCCCAGCCACATCACAACCCCCTCAGGCACATCACAGACCCTCCCACCGACACATCATGACACCCCCAGCCACCTCTCAACCCTCCTAGACACATTACAGACCGCCCTCACCAGACACATCATAACATCTCTCCCAGACACATCACACACACAACCCCATCAGACCAGCATACATACCTAACATGTGCTGCTAGTACTGCCTGAGCAGGGAAGAACTAAATCTCATAAGATTACCAAATCTCACGAGATTTAGAGCTCTTTGGACAGTGTGTGATGTCACACACTGTCTGGGGACTGGGAGCTACTGTCAGCTGTCAGCTCACTCTTCCCCCCTCCCCCATTCGCAGGGGTGAGCGTGTCAAAAATAAAAAAAATAATTTAAAAATATCCAGCCCGACTGCCCCTGGCACCACTTAGAGAGGGGGGCCCAGGGCACAGTGCCCCTCCAATTAATCTGGTCCTGGCAGGGGCCATGTAAGGCTGAAAAATAAATAATTCAAATAACAACTTCCCCCAAACAGCATAATTGGGGGGATGAAAAAATTGTGGTGCCCCTTCGAATTTACTAGTACCAGCACTAGGCTTTGCTCAGGGCTTGTACTGCCACTAAGAGCTTATTTGTGATGTGAGCTCTAATTGAGCTAGTACTTCTATCATGTTTTTATATTTTGCCAAAGCCAGGGTCCATGGCTGTATAACAGATGAGGAGGATGCCATGGCTGCCAGACTGGATCTAGAGGGGGAATGAGGAATGTATTAGGATAATTTTTTTCAAATAAATGTATTTTTAATACTGTATGTGTTGCTTATTTACATTTTTCCTGGGTGCACAACAAATCCCAGCAGCCCTGGTGCCACCACATGCTGGCACTTGAGGTTCCCCAAGTGTCAGCATGCCGACTGCCATGGGTAAGCTGACACTTGCAGTGCTAACACAAAAAACTTAATAGCAGCATACACCATGCTAGAACTTGTAGTGCACCACGGACAAAATGTTTTTTTTCATTTATTTTTTAACAATTACACCACACCCATTCTACGAGGGGTGTGGGAAAACCCCTAGTGCAGGGCTGGCCAACCAGTCGGAGCCTGAGAGCCAAAAAATAATGATAGATATGGCAAAGAGTAGACTTTAATTTTTATATATATGTGCATACCCAGTATAAACATGCGCATACATAATGCACACACATACTTAGAAAATACAACATAATTTTAGAGGCCAAATCAAGCCTCATCACATGCCCCATAAAGGTCAATCAAGCCTCACTACATGCCCCATACAGGCCATTCAAACCTCACCACTTGTCCCATACAGGCCAATCAGCCTCACCACATGCCAATCAAACCTCCACACATTCCAACAGATATCCCCAAATGCCATAAGCTTCTCACATGTGTGAGGTCCCTATCGGAGATGTGCCTCACCGGGCGACTAACTCCTAATACCTCCGAATTTACCACGATCCGCGTGGATGACTGGATCCTACCTCGGTCCCTGATTGGGTTTTCGCCGGACGCCCGCAAGTAACACCTAAGAGGGAAAACACAGTTAAACCGAGTCTACCAAGTACGGGCTGTCCGAGACTTACGGCAAAGAACAAGGACACGGTCAGTCCAAGCTCACTTGCCGCCTCCTCACTTTGTTCTGGCCAAGACGCGGGGGACTACAGGCACTGAAGGCCAAGACTAGTCCGAGGACTAATCCCACCTCAAGTACCTCACACACCTGCCGGTGAGGGCCTAACCGAAAGGAGGAATCGAGCGTGATACTCACCGGGACACTCCCACTTCCAGTCCGGTTCTCCTGCACCTTCCCGACTCCTGCGGATGACAAGAACACACAGCCTTCCCTCTACGCTCTCAGTGAGACTAAAATGGCACCCACAAATGCTAAACTGACTACAACAGCGACCCGACCCTAACAACGTCCTAATGGTCAGCAACGCAACTAAGTCAAACCACTATGACTAACTAGGTGTGGTGCACTAACAGAACTGCTCACTTACACACTACGGGGAACACCAACCGGTGTTCACGGACTAAACCGGAGGGCGGTTCCTAACCCCCTCACCCAGGTCGTACCAAGAAGCTGCCTTCTTGCTATGGAGTCACACACAGGCCCTAAGGACCGGTTCTTTAAGCCCGGCTGAGGCTCAGTAGAACAGCACACTAACCCGCGGGCCGACGGCCGCACGGAACAGCCGATCGAACTGAACCGCCCGACTGCCTGTACTCGGGTATCTCACACGTGTCCCTACGTCCGGAACCACAGGTCCACCTGCACGGAACCGGCCTTGAGGACCCTTGATCAGAACCACGGCCGCCCCTGGAACTGCCTCAAGGTGTGCTGCACTGCCACCGACTCACTCAGCCACCCCCTCTGGGTACCAGTGTGACCCCGGGGACCTAAGGGACAGGGAAACTACGTGTGTTCTCCCCTGACGATGTGTATGCTGGTAACTACACTTGTCCCCACAACACGGGTTAGCACAGGAAACACAGGGAACAAGAGCCTACCTTTAATGGGGGCCTGGCGTCTTGCCCCTGGACACAGTTATGTAGCACACCCCAAAATACTGTAATGTAAACTATACTCGCCGCACAGACAGAATAAATACAGTATACAGTACTTTGCACGCTACTTACCAGAGCACACCGCTGTTAGCCAACCAGCAGGTTGCTACAGCACCACAGGAGCCTCCGCTCTACTGTACCTCCTAACTACGTGTGCTCACCTCACACAGGACCGCGCCTACACTCACGAGGCACTCACGCCTCTACCACACACCACCAGGGCCTTATGCCCTACACACCATGGGTCTCTGCCCAGCTACACACAGAGCCTTCTGCTCTGTTTCATGGGCCTCAGCCCCCTCTCTAACTCAGGGCTCTGAGCCCTCTCACTAGGGCCTTATGCCCTACTACCTAGGGGCACTAACCCCTGCCTGAGGCCTGTGGCCTCCCTAACTGACTGAGGGCCTTGTGCCCTTAATAGCCTATGGGCTGCTAGCCCCTAACCAGGCCCTCTGGCCTTCCTATGGCCTTTAACTACCTAAGGGCCTTTTGCCCTTGTACCTGGGGCTCTCACGCCCCCCGTCTAACTAATAGGGGCTTGTCCCCTTTATTATCAATACTATGGCCTACTGGCCCACTAACTTTATCAGGGCCTAGTGCCCAGGTCCCTGGGCCTTGTGCCCCTACTTCACGGTGCCACGGGCCTTGTGCCCGACTGTGCCCACGGGCCTAGTGCCCGAATTTAATTAATGTGCTGCGGGCGTGGGCCCGGGAGAGGAGTTGCCTAGCAAAGGCCTTACCTGGTGCTGTCTTCGGGGAGCTTCTCCTGGACTCCTTCCCCGTCTGCCGCTGCTTCCACGCTCTGCCGCCGGCTTCTTATCTTGATCCCGCCGGTCTTCAGGCAGCAGAGGCGCTCTTAGCCCTAACAAGGGCTCTCTGCCGCCACTGCTGGTCTCTGCTGTCTTCTCTTCTTGTCTTGATCCCGCAGCTCTCCGCGACACGTCCTCTTCCTGCTCTCTCCGCCGACGAACTGAACAAAATGGCGGCGCGCGCGCCGACTTAAATAGTCGGCGCCGCGCTAACGTCATCACGTAGCGTCGACGCGACGCCACGTGACGACATGGCGGGTCCGGATTGGTCCGCCGCCATTTCTCCTTTTGAAATGGCCGGGAGGTGAGCCCTGATTGGCTCGAGGGATGACGACGGTCCCGGCCAGGTAAGTCCTCCACACATGGAAGGAGGGAGAGCAGACCACACATTCTCCTCCTTCTTCCCTGATTGGATAGCAGTGATAACGTGACCTCCCTTTGTTATGCAGCAGAGGTCACATGACGCAGACATATGTCAGATGCGCTGAGGCTCCTGGCCGGCTGAGTGATTCTCTGTGGCTGTCAGCTGTGCTCCAGGTGCTGACAGCCAGAGAGTATCACAGAGCCGTCCAGGAGCATCAATTTCAAAGCCAAAGAGTTATACAGGGGGGGGGGGGGCAAATTTTATTTGTGGGCCCGGTCTCACTAGGTAATCCATCCCTGTGCTAGGTTAACCATCCTGGGTTTGGTTTGTCATTATGGCAGGGGAATGGGATGCTGCAGGTTTTCCTGCTATAGTATCACCAGCCCTGGCTGGCAAAGCCTAGTTCTGGCAGTAGTAACTTCAGAGGGACCCCAAGCGTATTGTTTCCCCCCCCAACCCCTATATTGCTAGTACCAGGCTAGGCTGGCAGCACTAGGGCTGGTTAAGCTGCTTTAGAGAGGCAAAAGGGGGCAATACCATTCCTTGGCTACTACACATGCACAGTTTGAAAAAATGCCTGGTGTGCTTACGAGTTGGACTTACATCTGACTCTGAATGAGGCCCTGAATGAGTGACATAAATGTTTCATTTAGGGGCTCATGTAAAATGGAATGTAAGCCCTATATGGATAGGGCCTGTTATGGTGAACACATTTTTTGCACTATGAAATGCTTTTCCTTAGTGTGCAGGAAAAAGGACTATGTTTCAGTCTGCAGGGCTGACGCTTCCATTAGGCAGCTTTAGGCAGCTGCCTAGGGCACTGGGACCTGGTGGGCCCTGCTGACTAGTTTTAAAAAATTAAGAATGTTTCTAATAGATTTTCTCCATTGTTTTGTCGCGCCCACCGGTTGTTTTAATAGGCTGGCAGTGTCTGTCACTGACAGACTGTCAGTGATGTGTTCGGTGCCGCCGCCCATGGTGTAAATAGAACTTAAGTTAGCATCTGCTCATGCACTGTCTGTCTATTGTCAGGGACAAAAAGTGTATAAATTTATTTGCAGGGCCAAACCAGCCCTCTCCCCTTCCAGTATGCTCCGCTCCACTCCACCTCTCCCCTCCACCCCTCCTCTCCCAGAAGAAGGTGAGAAGTGTTTTTGCAGCTGTTGCTGAATTAATGAAGAGTGAAGGCTTGAGAGACAATTTGAGCCCCCCTGCTTCTACTGCTGACTGCTGTGCTGACCATCCAGGAGGAGAAAAAAAGGTATACTATTATGTAATCATTAGAATGTTGTTGTTTTTTTTTTAAATAGAGGAACTAGTGTCAAAAACTGAGGGTATGTATGCAAGAGTGGGAACTGCTGCATTTACCTTTATTTCACCTATTTTGAATATACTTATCATATGTTTATTAACATGTGAAAGCAGTTGGGGGGGACTGTGAATATGCCGATAATAAAACTGTTTTGTCCAGTGTGTCAAATAATTGCTTAGCAAAGTATACTTCTTAAATGCACTTAAAGCACAATTCAACTCAAACTGTAAAACTGCCAACCAGTTCTTGGTAGTCAACACACTACCTGTACGACACAAAACTTGGTCGCCAAGAACAAGGAGGTTTGGGGGGGAACTCAGTTAAAATTAGGCAATATTTCCTTTGCCAATTGATTTAAAAATAGATTACTTTGATCTCTTATATTATAAGGTATGTGGTATTAAGTGATTAGGGTATATACAGTGGTTGAAGTGGAAATTTAGAAGTGGTGGTATGGAACATAAAGTGAATGGAAATTAATAGTTTTATTTTTTCCCCTCTCTGCCCACATAATCCCCCCCCCTTCACCCAAATATGTGTCTGTGCATTTCTAACCATCTTGCTTTACTACTTGTGTTTTATCTGTGATCCAGCTCTCCCATCCTTCTGTTACTGCTGTATCTCTTCTACACCTTGAAACCTCTCAGACTTTACATCCACATGGTGGAGAGGAGCCGAGAGGTTACAGGAAGAAAAGAAGAAGGAAGAAAAGAAAGAAGATGTGGACAAGGAGAAAAGAAGAAAAAGTAATTAAAACAAATAGAGAGGGCTGGAGCAAATGGGGACAGTGGGGGCTACAGTAAACGTTGAGAGAGGGCTTGTCATATGCCAGACCTGCAAGTGGGAACTGGCGGTCTTACCTGCCGGCAAGGTGGGCAGAAACTATGGCGGCTGTTGCCGCGTCCTACATCTTGATTTCAGGTCTACACAAGCAGACCTGAAACTGTCAGGTGCCTGTTCTTTGAGCTCACTTCTCAGAAGTGTGTAGACCAGTCTCTCTCTCTCTCTCTCTCTCTCTCTGCTCCTGGATTCCTCACAGACTATTTGTATTGGACTTCCACGCTGTTCCAGTGACTCTGCTATTTGCTACTCTGTGTCACCTTCTTGTGTACAGCTTACAGTTTAGTCCTACCTGTCCACAAACTATTTGTATTAGACTTCCACGCTGTTCCAGTGACTCTGCTATTTGCTACTCTGTGTTACGTCCTCGTGTACACGCTACAGTTCAGTGCTACCTGTCCACAGACTATTTGCATTGACTTCCATGCTGTTCCAGTGACGCTATGACTCGCTATTCAGTGTCTCTTCCTCATGTACTACCTACACTCCAGTGCTACCCATTCACTGTCTTACAGTATTTGACTTCACACTGCTTCAGTCTCTTCTGAGGTTCCTGTTGCCATTGGTTACCATTTCTCTGTTCACTACTCTCCTAAGTGGGTCTGTCTGGTACTCGCGATCGCGATCTTGTGGGACATGGGCTGCGAAGACCATACTTCCTTGCAGAGGTTCCTGGCGAAGACCACCTGTTCTGTTAGACTCCGCACCTTTGGGTAGAGTTGGGCCAAACTGAGCAGATCCAGGGGATCCCAAGACAACCTGTAAACTCTGTGACAGGGCTGGAGAAAATGGAGTGGTAGAGGGGGCTGCAGAACACATGGAGAGAGAGAGGGGGCTACAGAAAATTGGGGAGAGAGAGAGAGCTACAGAAAATGGTGGACAGGGGAACATGTGTGAAAAATGCTGGCTAGGGCAGGGGTGAATATGAATGAAAAGCTAGTGGGCATGGGGGCGTGTGAGAAAAGCTGCTAGAATGGAGGAGGCATTTGTGACAAGCTGATGGATACAGGTGGCATGTGAAAGAATAGCTGGTGACCAGGGGGAATATATGAGAAAAGCTGGTGAGCAGCGGGGGACAAGTCAGTATGCAACAGGTTTTGGTTTGTTTTGTTTTTATTTTGCTTTGCTTTGGAATCTAACATTTGGAACCTCCCCTCTAGATATCCTGCAGCAGTGAAGTCTGGACAGCATTCTGCGTCAGACATCAGTGCATCTGGACTGCAGCCTAGAGGAGAAAAGAGTTACTATGTTTATTTTACAAATGTCAAGTGTGTGAGGGGCTTGAAAGTCGGAATTGTGTGGGGGGGTGGGGGGGTGGGGGGGTGCACTAGGCACTAGCCTCAGGATTTGCTTATGGCGCCAAGAAACCTTGTATGGGCCCTTTCAATCTGTGTGTAGACTGAGATATATACCCCAGCTGGGCCTATCTACATGTAGAGAGGTGTAATGGAGGAGAGTAGGGGCTGGCTGGCATAGCCTGAGTAAAGTAAGGGTACGGTAACGCACCTTAAAACGTACCATGCTGAGTAGGAAACAATCTCAGATACACCTCTTTCCCCCTGGTGCAAGATCCATACTAATGATGATCATAGAAACAGATCTTGCATGTTCTGCTAGAAACCCCCCCCATGTATACAGCACCGCCGCAGACGCTTCTTAGACAGCGCCGCGGCTGCTGTATAGGACAGCGCTGGCGAAACGGAGCTGCTGCGCTCTCTCTCTGTTTTTTTGGGTTTTTTTTGGGGGGATCGGCGGGGAGAAACCCCCCCCCCCCGACAATCCTCCGTGCGCCCCTGCACCCCCCTCTAAAAGATCTAAACCAGCCCTAATGCTACATTTTTGCACATCCTCAGAGGCCACAAAACTCTGCAGCACCAGACAGTCATTATAACATATAAAGCATAAACAAATTATATATAAAAGTAAGTCATACATTCATACATCAAAATAAGACATGCATTAAACAGCAAGTACATGCAAGGTTGATAAAAATAAATTTGATTGCCACTTTCTCTCAAATTCTTTACTTTCAAAAATTTATTTAGCATGATATGGTAATAGTTTCTTACATTTTAATTGCCAGAAGATTGGGAAGTCATATTATACCAAGTTTATCAGATGTGAGTGTATCTGTTAATTATTAATGGACTCATGAATATAAATATATATGATAATACATATTTATTTTGTTGAGGCCCATTGATGAACATTAATGTAAATGACACTGAATTTGACATCATTTGACAATTAAATTATATTATTATTATTATCATCATCATATGATATTATTTGTTGATGGAAACTCTTGCCTTTCCTATTTATTAATATAAATAAGTAAAATGGATCTTCATATGTTTAGAACACAAGAATACTGCTGGAAATTGGTAAATTCAGATTAATTAAATCCACTGATCTATATATAAAATACATTTATGTTTCAGTCATATATCACAAATTGCTTATTTGTACACAGTGACTGAATGTAATAATATGTTTTCTGCTTAACTGTGAGCATGGGTAAATATATGACGTGTGCTGTGCATTCGGGTGATTATCTTTGGTAGTATCATGTATGTTAATGTACTTCTGTACTGAAAATAAATAGATTTGTAAAATGTTCTACGTGCAAGTTTTCATATATTCAAACTGCAAGTGAAATTATTGTAAATGATTTTATTTGGTGTGTGGGCAATTATATAGCAATAAATGGGGTTTCTGGTATGTTGCTGCTGTGTCTGCTCAAAATTTAAACTGGTTGACCACCTTGAAATAGCATCCAGCTGGTGCTCTCTCACAAACTTGTCCGTATCCAGGTAATACCAGGGAGTAAGAGGAAGAAGAGAGAGAGAGAGAGAGAGAGACATGGGGGTAAATGTATTAACCTGAGAGTTTTCCGGTGGGTTTGAAAAGTGGAGATGTTGCCTATAGCAACCAATCAGATTCTAGCTAGCATTTTTTAGAATGTAGTAAAGAAATGATAGCTAGAATGTGATTGGCTTTTCAAACCCGCCAGAAAACTCTCAGCTTGATACATTTACCCCATGGAGTTTCCTGCAAATCTGTTATTCCTCTCAGAGTCCTGTGGATACTGTTATATATCAGGACGGATAGCAGCATGGTGGAGATATCAAGTATCCCTTTCCCATCTTTGAGGCACTACTTGTACATAATTTCCCACAAACTTCTATGGAAGATTCTAAAAATAAACAAAATAAGGGAAAAAGAGCACTCATTGGGGCATATTCAATTGTTGGCGTTACAGCCAAAAGTAACGCGCCCCCCGCACTATTACCGTCATTACGGTAATAGTGTGCATAAATACCATTATTACGGTAGTTTTCACATTGGATTTCAGCTCGCGGCTCAGGGAGCTGCGAGCTGAAATCCGGCTAGTATTACCGTAATAACGGTAATAGTTTTTCCGCGGCGGACACCACCAACAATTGAATATGCCCCATTGTGTGGTTTGTTGTGCACCATTAGTAGTAATCTGATTGAAAGCTGCGTACATTTTTCAAAGTTATATTATGTTTATCTGTTGGAGCCTTCTTTATGATTAAATGCTCCTTATTAGGTCATAATAACCAGAAATTGTGTCTTTAATACTGAAAATAAACACAGACCACAAAAGCGGCCACACATTTGTAAAATACTACACACAAAGTTTATTCTAAACTGTAAATTAAAACCCTTACAATAGGTAAAAAATCAAAGAGTTCTCTGTGGAGGAGGTGGCTCAAAATTCGATTGAAAAAGTCTCTTAGTATCCGAACACTGTTACTGATGTAGCATGGATACAAGGCTAACCTCATTGCAACCAACTGCTGACAATGACCCCATAAATTTGTGTAATTGTCATGTCAGCGTAATTGAGGTAAAAATAATTTGCGGGATTTTCTATTTATTATCAATTTTTGATTTTTGATCTTTTATATAGGTGGAGATCTGCCTATAGGATAGTTTAGAAGGAATAACAACAATGTCCATATAGTTTATTTTTATGGTGCAGTCAGTTATCAAACACCTGGTCAAATTAATACATTGGTGTAAGCTGGCCGTAAATAGCAATTATGAATCAGGAATGATGTAGACATATGTGATAGGATAGTGCTTGAGGTTAGCAATATTTTGAGACTATATAAACTGTGGGAGGTGATGACAACCATACCCTCGATTTCGTTCTAGGAACGAAACGCGTAGGGTTGTTGTTTTCACAGTTATATGGTCATGGTCAGCATTTGGTTGCGAAGAGGTTAGCCCTGCATCCTTGGTACATCAGTAACAGAGCTTGATCATCGGTTTCTGTGGATATTTGCATTATTTTCAAATAAACTCACAGCCATTTGAACTTCTCTCCTGCCTATTTCTGTCATTGAATTACCTAACAAAAATAAGTAAAAATCTAATGTACATGAACATGTTCTGTGTTTCTGCCATAGGTACATACAATCTCTTATAAATTCCTTTATGATGTCATGAGTTATAACAAATAGTGATGTCATATCTTAAATAGTCAACACCAACTGTCTCTGTGCGTGAATCCACCAATCCACACAGCATATTTATGCAAAATAAATTTTCCAAGTCACCAGTCACACTGTGTCTCCTGTTTTAGAGATGTACAGGGGGGTACATCTCTAAAACAGCAGCCTATGAGTCAATCACACCTAAGTATTAAGCCTCTAGTTATACATTTGATATATATTAATGCCAAATAGTGGTTTTAATGTACTTTAACGATAAACTAATATGATAGTTTCTCTGTAAGGATTGGAAGTATTATCATATATATTGTACTTTGTCACATTGTCTATCACCGCATAAGTGATATCCATTACAGACACTTTTGTAAAACACAACGTAAACATCCTGTAGATTGTAAGCTCCAATGAGTCATATTTTGTTCAGTCGTTTTGTTTTGTTCAATGTAATGGGAATTGTTCCTGCAATTTTATGATGATATGTTCACCTTGTCTGCCTCATTTTAAAGTGCACAGAATATGTTTATGCTAGTAGTAGGAGCGGGCACATGGAGCAGAAAAAACAATTTAAAAAGATCAGGCAGAGGAGAGTAAAGAATTAAAAAAAAAGAAATGAAAAATTAGTATTACAAAATTGCAATGTGGTCTATACAATGTGATCTGTACAATGTGGTCTATACAATGTGATCTGAACAATGTGGCTGACTACAGAGTTAGCAATGTGACTGTACATTTAAGACAGATTTCCCAATAGCTATTTCTACAATTGTATAGTGCTTGAATGACAGGTAAAATGAGAGGTATGACATAGTGAAAATATGGCAATACTCTGTAAAAAAATGTGATGCCTTATCTGTGAGAAGTTTGTATGTTCTTCCCGTGTTTGCGTGGGTTTCCTCCGGGTACTCTGGTTTCCTCCCAAACTCCAAAAACATACTGCTAGGTTAATTGGCTGTTAATAAATTGACCCTACTGTGTATCTGTGTGTGTGTGTGTGTGTCTGTGTGTGTGTTAGGGAATTTAGACTGTAAGCACCAATAGGGCAGGGACTGATGTGAGCGAGTTCTCTGTACAGCGCTGTGGAATTAGTGGCGCTATATAAATAAATGGTGATGATGATGATGATGACCTAAAAATGTGTGTTTAGGAGGTAATTTTAAATTTATTTGGGCCAGACATAAAAAATCTTATTTAAACATCTGTGAGCCGATTCAATTCTGCCGCGTTATTCTAGGAATAATGCAGCATGCACACTATTACCGTTACTATGGTAAAAGTGCGCAGTATTACCTTTAGTACGGTCATTTTAACGCGGGGCCGTGAGCAAAAATCTTAGTTAAAATTACAGTATTAACAGTAATACAATTAGTACTGCGTTATTGCTACACTAAGGTGGCTGAATTCAATTGGCCCCTGTGTATGTTTTACTAAGCTATTGGCCTAATCATTCAGTGTCGCTCAGGTCCCAAATTGCCTTTATCATGCAGGAGCAGACTAGTCTCAAAGGTTGTCCTCCTGTGGTCCCACTTTAGTTTCCTCTTTCTTTGCTAGGACAAAGGCTTAGGTGAGTACATATCTGCACCAATAGAGATGGACAGGTGATGCTGGCTCTGGATCAATCTAGATCATCTACCTATAGTAAATCAACACACATGTTCCTCATAGGAGTATCTCAAATCTCCCCTTTTACCAATCAGAAACTGGGGCTCTTTCATTCTGGCATTGCTTTGGTTCTATTTTAAATTGCATCCTGCTTTTGGCTCCTGACCCATACACGGGTGGTACTTCTAGTTAACCCCTTAATTAATTGCCAGTGAGAAATTAACCAACATGTATATAATAATGCTGAGTAACGTGATAGCAGAATTATATAACGTAAGCTACAGAAGCTGATAAATATGTCACTGTATCTTTTTGAGATAAAGGAGAAGCCAGGTTGAATTTATATTAGACATACTGTGGCAATTAGCAAACTGGCTGTAAATAAAGACAGAGATTAATATACAGCATATGAGATAATAATTGATACCTAACTGAAAACAAAGCAATATTTCAGATATTTGACTCTCCCCTGTTGTATCTTACCAGGTATTGGTGAAACATTGTGGATCTTGTTAGCTGGCTATGCTACATATCTTATCATTTCTATATGAATGCCTTTCCTTGTCAATGAGAATAAGTGCATTGGAACATTGGCCTAGTATTATGTTTGACCCTCTTAATTGCATATTGAACTGGTCCCCTGACTTTGCAGAACACATTTATTTTATCAGAGATCCCCTAGTTGGTGCTGTAAGTGGTATGTTTTCTCATTAAAAAATAAAATGTAAAATAAAACGTAAATTGTTGCTTTATTTGAAGTCAAGTATCCCTTTGTTTAATTTTAAGGTTCAGTATTAACAATATATTTGTTTTATAATTACTACAACAAAATCTACCTCTACATTAACAAGCCATCCATATCAGAGATGCCAGACCTAAACAACCAATGGGCTAATCATGCTGCTGGCTCATGCGCTAGGTCCCGGGGGCGTGGTGCCACCTGCATTTAATTTTTTTTTTTTTACAACCCCATATTTATCGATTTTAAATATTGGTGGCAGGTCACTCCCAGGGATGGCTGAAATCATCAGAGCCAGCCCTGGTCTAAAGGGGTCTGCCCAACAGTTTGCAGCCTGGCAGCAAATCCGAGTGCGTTATCTGCCTGTCTGTGCGGCCACGGTTCTTCATCTGGTCTTGCCAAAAAAGCATTATTTCATGAGACTGGATTAAGAACCATATGCACCCGCACTGTCAGGCCCCTACAGAACAATAGGGTTTGCTACCAGTCTGCCTGTCCCCAAAGAAGATTTCCGCAGTGGGTGTATTAGCGATAAGGGTGTATTAGCCTACTGTGGCCAGAACCATTAATCCTGCAGAGATGTTTACTTTTTTAGTATAGCTCCCCTTTGTGTGTTTGAGTGATACCCCTGAGTAATGTATGAATGAATAACTGAGTGTTGTGGTAAGACCACTATATTTGAATACCTACTCAAGTGCCCTGGAAACCCATCATGCTGCCGGGGAAATAAAAGTTCTTGTTTTTGAAGAAAACTCCTTATGTAAAGGATCCTCTTCCTAACCTCTACAGCCAGAGAACATACTTCATCATCATCATCATCATCATTTATTTATATAGCGCCACTAATTCCGCAGCGCTGTACAGAGAACTCATTCACATCAGTCCCTGCCCCATTGGAGCTTACAGTCTAAATTTCCTACTATAGACACACACTCACACACATACAGAGAGGGAGAGACTAGGGTCAATTTTTTGATTGCAGCCAATTAACCTACCAGTATATTTTTTGGAGTGTGGGAGGAAACCGGAGCACCCGGAGGAAACCCACGCAAACACAGGGAGAACATACAAACTCCACACAGATAAGGCCATGGTTGGGAATTGAACTCATGACCCCAGTGCTGTGAGGCAGACGTGCTAACCACTACGCCACTGTGCTGCCCATCACTATTCTTCTTCGACTTCTGTGTTGCAACCAATTACAGAGTTCCAGAGTGAGCCTGAGTTCCGACTGCCATCTCTCTCTTTTCTATTGCAAACACTAAGTAAGAAGGCATGGGTGAACACACAATATTCCAGGCTATATACACAGTATAGACCAACCCAGTGGTCGCAGTGTAAATTTAGAAGTGGTGGTATGAAAAATGTAATGGGAATGTAAGTGAATGGAATTTGATAGTTTTACAATAAAGACAGTAGGAAAAGTGGTGTTATGGAATACCACCGTATACACCTCTACTTCCACCATTGAATCAACCATCAATATTTATTTTTGTATAAAGTAGAAACTACCAAATATACTTTTCAGGGGAACAAAGGGGGGAAAATTAGGTGATGACATACAGTTTGATGGGGTTGTTTATAACTTTGCTGAAAATGCCATTACTGTATAAATGAGTGGAGAAATGGAGTAAATTTATGATCTAAATGTTAAAGAGTGCTATAAAAATATGACCGCTTTCATTTGCAGTTCAGAGACATAGGGGTCACTTATAAAACAATGGTATACTTCAAGTACCATTTGTAAGATAACGGGTCTACTTTTGTTTTTAATGCAGTGGACATGCATTATAGACAGAATTGGTCACAATTATGCAATTTATTATATGCTAAATTCACTAAATTATTTTTTTTGCAGACAGGATATTTAAACATATGCATTTGATGGTGTTTGGGGATCACTGCAGAGCTTTTTAATTGTGGAAAATGCCCAAATGTTGACACCAACTGTTATTGAACAAAGTAGTGTATAATGCCATCTATAATTTCAACTAATGTTTTTGCTCTGTCTAGTTCACTGGTTCCCAAACGTTATGGTGTTACGGACAAACACCTATGATTTAGTAATTCATGACACAACCAATGTTATCATATATTAATAAATAAAAACAAAATGACTATATAAATATGTAGTATAATTGAAAACAATACAATTACAGCTATTATCATTTGTACCATGTACAGTTAAGATATAGTTTATACATAATCCCTGCTTTACATCTGCTACCTAACAAGTTATCACCCATAAACTCTCATTACACATGCAGCCTTGTGTTTTGACACACTGGTTGGAAATTGTTGGCCTACGAGCATAATAAAAAGCATTTGTATAACACTGCTCCCGGTGGAAAGTATGTTCAAATAATACCGGTGATTTTTTTTTTTTTTAAATCAAATATTTTTATTTAGATTTTTCAGACATTACAGAAAAGAAAACATACAAAAAAAGTAACTGTAGTTCCAATGCACATAGCATTTCAAAACAATTTGATTAAAATAACAAGCACATTTTCTCAGATTAGGATATCTTAGCAACAATAGTAGATGCAAACCTATCAGAAAAGTTCCCGCCTGTTTGCTCACACCGCTGTACCCTGGACAGTTGTCACAGAGGAAACCATAAAATGAGCTCGGCCTAACCACTTAGGTGTAAAAGGAGGTACACAGGAGGTGAGTAGTAGTGAGGAGGGATAATCGGAGAAAGCTAGTGTGGCAATGATGAGGGGAGGGGGTGGGGGCTCTTAGCTCATGCCCTGCAGCTTTATGAACTAAGATCACCCAGGCATTAAAATCAGGTCCATCCTGGGCTATCTACACTTTAGCTATATAACCTTGGCCAAGGTAAGGAAGCTAAGAACGTTGCGAGTTGCAATTCTCCCCAACAACAGATCCACCCCCAGACCAAACACATGTGTGCTAGGGAACAGCAGGGGAATTCCGATACCCATGTCTTGTATGCCCCCTACCACCCTCGACCAGAAGTCTCCCACCACAGGAGAGCTCCAGAGCAGATGCCAAAAGGTGGCAGAATTACCTCCACACTTTGGACAGGTCGAGTCAGCTCTAGCCCCCATCCAGAGCAGCCATGCAGAGAATGGTATATGTAATATCTACAGTTGGACTTGTCGATATCTAATGCGAGATGTGGCCTCCCTTGTACTATCTAGCATAAGACTCCAGTCCTCATCATCCAAGGGGCCCAAATTTGCCACCAAGGTCATCAGCAACAAGCAGGGAATGGACATTGGCATAAAGTATAGAAATAGTCTTAGTTAAGCCCATCTGTCGGAGAAGCAAACAAAGAGGGTCTGAGCGGAAGGTGGGAGGGGTTCGACCAAACTGCGACATCAGAGCGTGGCGCAGCTGCAGATAGCCATAGAATAAACAGTTGGGAAGGTGAAGCCGAAGCTGAACAAACGTTTCAAGGGTACCATTATGTCACAAACATGCTCCCAGCTGCCGTGACTTTGGGTGTTGGCTGTATGAGGTTACACACTATTCCAGCCCACAGTCTCTCTCTACCTATCACACAGGTTATAGATATACTGAATCACCTCCAAACAGTGCTCACACCCCCACACACTTCAGGTTTGCCACCACCTATTGAATACAGGCAATAGGACCCCAATACACTGTCCCACACTGGCACACAAGGCTTCTAGCTACCACAGGCTAACAAGGCACCCACCAGCACACAAAGGGTTTACTCTTTACACCGCCAGACTGTAACACAAACTGTATGTTCACGACACCTCCCCTTTTTAAGACATTAAGACATTTAACTGACAGGTCATTGCCCAGGCCAACTCCCACAGATTCCCACTGGTTCAACTGGGATAACTGTTAGCTAGGTCTCACTAGGGGCTGTGGTGAGTAGGGTTAAGTAGGGGTTAAATACATCATTCAACTGGGACTTCTGGTCCTTCAATAGCTGTGGGCTAACCTCTGCATTCTTACCTACACTCTCTGTACCTCTCACTGTCTGCGTCTCTTTGGGGATGCTGCCTGAGAGAACACCTCCCTCCCACAAAAACTCCTGTAAGGTTGAACCCCTTAATTCTGGCACAGCAGAATACCTACCTCCACTCAGCCCTGCTTCCCAGTTACAAAATTTCCTGTCAGTGGGACACACTAAGTAATTCTTATCCGGGGGGCAACTGAACAGGACGCTCCTCTCCCCCTTGGACTCATCTATATGGGGGTGTACTATAACAGGGAGTGTGGGTCTCTCATCTACCTTCTCTAAACCGATAAAGGGCTGACTAAGTGAGGGTGGGCTAGCAACTGTCTCTATAGAAAACTCAGGTGAATGGTCAGAACTCAGATGGAGATCTGAGTGGTGAACATTTGAACTACGGGTCACAGCAACAATGTAAGAATTGTTGTCACTGGCTATTTCCCGTTGGTCATGTTTATGTGTCTCCTCCACATTCTTCTGGTTCAGACACAGAACAGACAGTTTCACTCTGCCCTCTCTCCCATTTACACTGTACCCTCACTTCTGAACACATTACCTGGTTAAGAACGTTGCTGGTATCTAACCCCACAGAAATATTCACATTTGTAATCTGTCCCATTTATAGCAAGCAGCTTATCTACACCTGTATCAATGCCAATAAATGCTGTAACAGTGTCATCAGTCCCTACCTCATAACAAGATGTCAGTGGGAAAACAGGTTTAGATTCTAATGCAATACTCTTTTTGGCATTGTCATCATTAAAGACATCAGCTACAATACAACATTCTCGTTCCCTGTCACATCCTGGCACCTGGGAAGAACCATGGGTACTCTCATTAGATTCTAATACAGTGACAGGTGTGGCATTAGCATCATTACACACATCAGATACAATACAACATTCCCTTTCCCTGTCACCACCTGGTACCTGGGAAAAAAAATCATTACATACTTCAGGTAGAATAGAATATACCCTTTCCCTGTCACATCCTGGTTTACACATTTCAGGTGCAACTGAACAGACCTTTTCCTTGTCACCTCCTGGTACCTGGAAAAAAATGGTGGTACTCCCAGCTAATTCTACAACATCATCAGTGAAAACATACTGAGAAAACATTCTACCTAAATCAGTCCCAAATAACACATTGGCAAGGATATTGTCCAATACCCCTACTTCTCTTAGGCCCTTTCCAGCACCCCAATCAAGGTAAACCTTGGCCTAAGGTACCGTCAGGTGAATTCCACCCACCCTTTGCACAGAAATACATTTTCCTGGTATGAAGTCCCCTAACCCAGTGGTTCCCAAACTGTGTGCCGTAGCTCCCTGGGGTGCCGTGGCGATCTCATAGGGGTGCCGCGTCTAGGGCCGGTGGTAAGCAAAGTGTAGGACTACTTGGTAATTATTTTGGATTAGGGTGCCTTGAAAAAATTATGGAGACCCTAAGGGTGCCTTGAACTGAGAAAGTTTGGGATCCACTGCCCTAACCCCAACAGTTATGAACGTACCAGTGTAACATCAGCCCCCGTGTCTCTTAACCCCACAGTTACCTTGTCACCTACAGTGACTGGTTGTAGGTTGTCCTTCTTGCTCCCTTGGGGTCCAGCAACACACAGGACAGCTGGAGAAGATTGCAGGGAAGGTACCCCCTCCAGAGTAGGGTGAAGTGTTCTTCTTTTCTGGACAAGCGGTACTGGTGTGCCCCACCTGGTTGCACACAAAACATCAGCGCGTGTCTCCCAAAACAGGCTTTGTCCCAACCCTCCCAAAAGATGAAGAAATGGTGGGGTGGCATTGATTCTTCTGGCCTTCCCCCGTTCCAGGCAGACTGCCCTGGTGCAAGAGTCCCTTTTTTAGGTATATGTGCCTGGGTGACAGTAGACTTGTCAGCTAGTCTAGCTGCTTCCACAGATGATTCAGGGTCCCGATCCACTACTCATTCCTTCACATGAACTGGGCAAAAAGTGAAAAACTGCTCCTGGATCATAAAATCTTTCAGAGCATCAAAGGTGGTGATCTTTAACCCTCCAATCCACTGTTAGAAAGAAGCAGACAGTTGGGCCACAAGTCCTGAATAAGTGTCACTGCGTTTTAAATCCCGGAACGTTTGTCTGTGATATTATTTTGGAAAAGTGCATTTTGCACTTACAAGTAGGCCATATGTCCAGCTCTACATGAGCTCCTAAATATATAATCATATGTAAAATTGAAACCAGGAATAGCAACTGCAAAGACAGAGGCTACTTTTTTTAAGAAAAACAAAACTATTTCATAAGAATGAACAGAACATGCGCATGATTGAAGAAAGAGAATATGACGGAGAAGACCACTTTACTAGAACACACGGTGTTCAAGGAATTTGTGCTAAAATGGGAGTAGAGAAATAGGTCAGTATCTAGATGGCAGGGATGGATCAGGTGCCGGCTTCTTGAGTCTTGGTCAGATTCTTTCATCTTATAAAGCATATGTAGGGGTGTTTCTCGTTATCAGGCACTTCACCTTAGGCGGCAGATTTTAGGGGGGTATCAGTCAGAGGCACTTCTTATACTGATACCGGAAAAGGCACACAGTGATCGGTCAGTGAATGGCATGATTACAGCCTCATGTATCAGAATATAAGGTGTGCCTCAGTGAGCGAGGGAATAGTGGTTTTTGGGAGTCCCCTCTCAGTACCTCGTTTTCTGCTGTAACTGTTGTGCTCCTCAGAAACAAATTCAGGAGGAAGCACATGGTGATTGTATGATTCACTGAACAATCACTAACCACCACTCTCTGCATCACTAGGAGGACAATTGATGGCATGAAAGCAGGGAGAGCTATAGGTGAAGCACACCAGAGCAACTCTTATCATATATTCTTATTTTCTGGGCTTTATACATTGATATTCATTGAATAGGAGTATTTAAAATGCAATAAAAAAATTTGTTGATTCAATTCAGTAAACATGATATAATGAGGATGGTAATGCTCCAAGGTCCACTGACACAGTTCTGTTTGTGCTGTTGCTTAAATGCACCAATTCCGCAGCAAAATGTCACTGTAAAATATTTTAAAATTATTGCATCTACACATACATACATACACACACAAACACACACACACAAACATATATATATATATATATATATATATATATATAAAATTGCTTATTCACAAACCTGGTACCCAAGAAGTCCAGAAAAGCAGGAGTGAAAAATGTAATTTGTTGCTGCTGGTTGCTAAAAATGTAATGCATGCGTGAACAGAAACATGACCACCGAGTGCCCCTACAGGCATGCAGTGTGGGGGAAGACAAGCTGCAAATTGCAAATTTGATTTATTAAATTTTAAGAATGGTATTCCAAACTATGAGAAAACCTCAACTCCCAAGGTTTCATTGTGAGTACAAACAATTAATATATCTATATACATATATATATATATATATATGAATACACATATGGATATAAATATATATGTATATATATATATATATATATATATATATATATATATATGCACACACACATATATATATATATATATATATATATATATATATATATATATATATATATATATAATTAATATTACATTAAGCCCTGCAAATTAGAAATCTTTGCATCCTTTTAAGTAGTAATAGACACTTAATACAGAATTGCTTCAAACCAACTAGAGCAGGTCGTATAGTGAACATTAACCTGGTTTGCTTGCCAAGACAGTGCAAAGAAAAAGCTTCACATAATCATTTCCAAACATTAAAATGACTCCATTGTCATTATAGCTGAGAGATTGAATTCGCCTCATCAAAGCGGAGTATGACAGGTGACTCAATAGGATGGTGCCAAGCGGAGAGGCAAGAAGATTAGCAGGGCACTGATATCATTATTTCCGCCTATCACAGATTCGGCAGGGAGGCAATTGTAATTTCTGGGCTTATTAGTCTGCATTCGGAGGAAAAAGCCGAGTGATAAACCTCACTCTGACAGCTAGGCATTTGTGCAGCAAGTGCTGTCATAGTGACACTTACAAAATGCCAATGTGGATATGTCCTTATAATCCTCACTAATAGAGGTTAAAGCATAGTACAAAGGCACGCTTATCAACAATCAGTCCACTAATAGCATTTGCATTTTTACTGTTAAATATAGTAATTAGAATGTTATTTTTTAAGTTGAAACAATTAATGTTGCAGTGAACACATATTATATTTTAACTTTTTTTCTAGTAAGGAAACACTTCCTGCATTTATAGAATTTATTGTTGTAAAATCAGTTTCAGGCTAATGTTGCATTTCATGTTGGATAACATTTGTAATTGGGCACATAACTATATATATCTGCAGGTTACAGTTAATCTAAACATTGAGACTGATGCAGAGTGGGATGAAGCCAGTTTGTGCAGCGAATCTTGCATGAAATTGCTATACACATGTCTAGAAAATGGGCACGCACATATGCAGACTTGTGTAGTTCTGGCACTTATGCCTGTAGGCACCTGGAGAGGCGGGATGGGGGAGGGAAGGGGCGTTCTAAATTACAGTAAACAAGCACGCACATACGCCTGTTAGGAGGCATATCTTTTGCACCTGCTATCAGGCAGATGCAAATTCTCGCTGATGATGATGTCTTGTCTTAAACAAGGATCATATGCTGAAGATGAAATGCGCTATTTTTCCATGCTCTTTTGTCAAAAATAATGTTGCATCCTACTGTACACCACCTTGCAATAGGAAGTGATTTTATCAACGCCACTGTGAGGTTGGAGACAGGGGCAACTCTATATTTTACGTAGGGGATTTAGTAGAGCCCTACCCACTGGGATTAGTGAGCCACGCCCAGTCTTTCACTCCAAACAGGGGCGGAACATACACTAAGTACATGTGCCTGTCGGCTGAGAATCGGGCAGGGCCTGCATGGCCGTAACTAGGGCTGTGCGACAGGGGTGATTGCCCAGGGTGCAACGCTGAAGGGGGGCGCAATTTAGGAATATTTTAGGTTCATTTGATTAAAATTGAGTGCTAGGGGGGCGGCATTTGTCTTTCTCGACCCAGGCGGTAGAATTCTAAGTTACGGCTCTGGGCAGGGGATGCTGCTCAGCTACTCCAATTGTGCTTAAAACACAGTCAAGATGACTGGGCAGTATTCCTGTCTGCCTCTCAACTGCAGACACACGTACATAGTCTATAGTCCTGCTAGGTGTTGGGGGGGGGTTGTTCCGCTAGATCCGCCACTGGTTGGAGAACACATCTTATCCATACTACATGCATTTTCCAGTTGCACTGTTGTGGGAAAGAGTATTTCATCAATGCTTGAAACACACAAATTATACTTAATAAAGACAGTCATCATCATCATCATTTATCTATAGGATTACTATAAATTGTAAATTCATATACATACATAATACTATAAATTATAAATTATGAGAACCAGATGCTCCTTTCACTCTCATAATTACTTAAACCATTTTAGTAGAAAATGGTAAAAGTTATAAATAATGAAGAGGTGTTCCTAAAGTGGAAGTAGGTTTTAAGATTTTTATTGCTTCTACCATGAGCCAAAAAGCAAGAATATCTTATCTTAATACTAATGGAATAATAGATTTTAAAGACAGATAGTCTTAAAACCAGTGGCCTCTGCACTACCTCCCCATCTCCCTGACCACATGAATAATCTGCTGAAATTACATTTCAACTCCAGGAGAGGTTCAATTCTATTAAATATCTAGGAATTAATACAACTAAAACTTATGACCAGTTTGAATTATAAAAAACCTTGGTTAAAGAGGGACCTGCTGACCAGCGCTTCAATATCAAGAGGACGAGGATTGTCCATTTTCTTAGATACTACAACACAACTTGGTAAAGCCAGCTCCTAGCTTGACATGTGGAACACACATTAAAAAGGGCGCTTGCGTCGGGAAGTAACGCTCTTACCCTGAGGAGGCCTGGGCTAGGCCCAAATGCATGACAAGAACCTTTTTAAGACCTTAAGTAGCTTGATTTGACTAGAATGCATGAGTATCATGCACGGGTTAACTTGTATATATATATATATATATATATATATATATATATATAGATATAGATGTATAGAGATACAGATATAGATATAGATATAGATATAGATATAGATATATAGAGATAGATAGATGTACTTGCTCAGTGACCCTTGAAGGTTTTTTTGCAGGTTTTTTCTTTTGCAGGATTATTTATTCTAATTAGGAGCCCTGCCTATGGGGCCCCCTTACCCATGGGGCCCCCGGGCACCTGTCCATCGTGACCAATGGAAAAGATGGCCCTGACTTGGGCTGCTCTTACCTGCCTCATTATTGCTGGGAGCCTTAAACCTGCTTCTGGCCTATATAAACCTGTCTGTTTCAAGCAACCTTTGCCAGATCATTAGGTCACTCTATCTGATGAGAAGCTATCCTTAATTCCTGGTTATTCATCTCAGCTCTGTGTCCATCGTTGCTGTTTGCTGGATATTGTCACATCCTGTTGTTACTTGTTGTTCCTGCCTTCTGGTATGCTTCTGGTTGCTTGCTGCTTGGGATCTCTCCATACCTCTTGCTTCCCTGCATCAGCTGTGTACCTGGTGTTTTCTGCAAGTTCATATTACCTCCTGCTTCCTACATCAGCTTTGCACCCGGTATTTACTACAAACTCATGATTACCTGCTATTTCTACACTTCTGCAAATAAACTTAGAGGGCCTGATTCATTAGGGATCTTATCTTGAGAAACTTCTTATTTCAGTCTCCTGGACAAAACCATGTTACAATGCAAGGGGTGCAAATTAGCATTCTATTTTGCACATAAGTTAAATGCTGTCTGTTTTTCATGTAGATAAGAAGATACCTTTAAGTAGATACCTTTTTAAGTAGATACCTTTTTAAAGAAAAGAACAGCTCTCTAATAAAGATGAAAGTTTACTGTAGAAAAACATACAATTGCCAACATGCCATTCTACCCAAAATATTAACAAGCATACCACCATCAACTATAACTCTTCTCTCAGCTAGATCCCAGCACCTGCAATCTAAACTGTCATCATCCTCACCCTCATCAGTGTGTACATCATTTACACACAATAATAATTCATCCCCGCTGGAATCCACCACTACAGAAGTCTGTGTACTTTGATGTAATCACCGGTAATGGCCTTCCTCGTGGAATTTTTAGTTCATTTTACCACAGAGCTGTCACGATTTTTGGGCAATTCTTTTAGACCAGACCAAATGTCAAAATGTAATGCAGACTCATCTGCGTCACCACTGGGTGTCTAGAGACTGCCAAGAACCGTGCTGCTCCTTCTGTGTCCCTCTGTGAAATGGCGCAGGATCAACGTGGAGGGCGGTATTTATAGAATCCACAACTCAACACAACGAGATCCAATGGTGTAACGATGATGTTTTGCCTCATTTTCAATTCCGAGGGCGCACAAAAGTACCAAGCCTGCTCAGTACTAGGATCGGCGAAGTTCAAGTGTGCTCGGTTCTCGGGGAACTGAGCCTGAGCATCTCTAGTGTATCATCGGCTAAGAGGCATACCGCTGACTACCTGTTAGGAAACCGAAGGGATGTCATTGCAACATGACTTATGCCGTTTGGACTCTCTTGAGGATATATCATTTCTGATAATGCCACCAATATTGTGACAGCATTACAGCTGGGTGAATTCCATAACATTCCCGGTTTTGTTCATGCAATCAACTTGGTGGTACAGAGCTTTTTGAAAAATGACAGGTATGTGCAGGAGATGCTGTCTGTGGCCCAAAAATATTCGGGACATTTTCAGTATTCTGCAACATTTTGTAGGAAATTGCAGCAGCTGCAAGAACCATTTATTTTCTCCTGCCATCAACTGAAGCAAGAGGTGGAAACAAGGTGAAATTCCACATTTTATATGCTTCTGTGGATGGAGGAACAGCAAAAAGCCATCCACGCTTACTCCACAAGCCATGACATTGGGAAAGGAGGGGTAATGTATTTTAATTCAGCACAGTGGAGAATACTTTCTGTGTTGTGCAAGGTGCTGAAACTACTCTAAGTAGTCACCTGTGAAGTGACACTCAGACACTGCTAGCTTTAGCAAAATGATGGACTTGTAGATCAAGTACTTTATTTGCTTCTCCAGGATCGAAAAGTTATCAACATCTTGAAATCTCATTACTACATTTTGACGACTATGCTTGATCCTAGGTTTAAGAGCTATGTCTTCTCTTTCCAACTGCCCCAGATCACAAGAGATGCAATGAGCTCCTGGTTAGCAAGTTGAGAGCTGAAGTGGTACGTGATATGTCAGCATCCCCTCCTTCAGTTTCTTAGGTTTCTGCTGCTTGGAAAAAACTAAGCTTTTCCAAGAGACCCAGGGATGATGCTGATAAGTCAGTAGAACATTTTCACATCTCGTCTGCTCTAAAAGAATTGCCCAAATAGCGTGCCACCTCTGCGTAACTCCACCTGATCCTACTATAAACATCCAAAAAATGGTGAAGGATTATTTTAATGACAGCCTGGAAGGGAAAAAAGTTTTGAGACCCATGTACAAACTCGCTTTGCAATACCTAAGCTGCCCACCCTCCAGTGTGTACTCGGAAAGAGTTTTCAGCACAGTCGAGAAGCTTGTCGGTGATCGGCGTAGGAGACAACTTCCTAAAAATGAGGAAAGCAGATGTTCATCAAAATGAACTACAAATTCCACAGGTGTATTAGCTGTAAGTATATTTTTGATTTATGTCTGTTGATCAATTTTAACAGTTCCATTATTCAAACATTCAAAACAGCTTGTTTTCAGAAACTAGATCCTTTAATTTGAATTTCTCTTTCAACAGGTGTTTGGTACTGGTGATGTGTCTCTCTTGTCCTGCTAGCAACAGATCATCAACGTACACAACTAGGAGAACCTCTTTTCCTCTATGATTTTGTGATACAGACAATAATCAGTCTCTGACCTATTAAAGTCCATGTCTAGCAGCACAGCATCAAGTTTTATGTACCAACATTGACCACTTTGATTAAGTCTTTAGGAGGCAGATTTTACCTTTTTGGTAGATAACCTCGTTGTAGTGTTTAGGTAGCTGCATGTAAATCTCCTCTAACAATTTTCCATTCAAGAATGCAGAGTCAAAGTCAAGCTGATACAACAACAAGTCATGGATAGTGAAGATGGCAATGACTAACCTCAGGGTGCTGTATCTTGCAACAGCCGAGAAGATCTCTCCGTAATCGATCCCGTACTTTTGTGTGTAGCCCTTGGCAACAAGGTGGGCATATAGCGTGCGATGGTACCATCCGCATTCACTTTCTTACAAAAGACCCATTTGTTCCTGATCATTTTGCGGTTACTCTGCCTGTCAACTATAGTCCATGCATGATTGTCATCCAGAAATTTAAACTCTGTATCATTAGCCGTTTTGAATGTTTTGCGGTTCACTAAAGGCTAGATTAGCGTACTCCTCGCTATATCTCCTAGGGGGAATACCTTTGTTACTCCTTATAGAACTTCTGTTTTCTGATTGGATATCCGCAATTACATTTTCTGACTTAGACACACTTTCTGCTGCCTGAACATCCAGTGTCACTAACTTTAACTGTGGTTTCTGTTCCACTACTCCACTAGGTGGCGTGTTTTCGTGAAGCACCACATCTCTGGATTTGATAAGACGCTTGTTGTTAATGTCCCAAAGTCTGCATCCTTTACTCTTTTAACAGTACCAGAGCATGATAAACTCCACTAACTTGGTATCTAACTTATGTCGCTTTTCTTTAGGAATATGTGCATACGCCTTACAGCCGTATACATGGAGATGGTTGACACTTGGCTTTTTACCGGACCCCGCCTCCAGTGGCATTTTACCTTTAACAGCTACTGTGGGCACTCGGATTTTAAGTTAGACTGCAGTGGACACTGCTTCCGCCTAAAAACTTTTCTCCAGACCTGTGCCATTCAACACAGTCCGTGCTCGTTCAACAATTGTTCTGTTAGCTCATTCACTCACACTGTTCTGTTCTCGTGTGTAGGTAATTGTTAATTGGTGCTGTATGCCATAATTTCTTTTTTTATTTTAAGTAATTTTTATTAGGGTTTTTTCAAAACAAAACAATGAGTTTGAAACATACCAAAAGAATGTATAAACATACTGTATACATATAATATTCAATACAATTTACATACAATAGCAAGAAAGACTATTTATCTAAAATCCGGTATGTTATTCATGGAAAAGAAAAGTGTTGTTTGTTTTTATTTTTCAGGGGGAGGGGGGAGACGAACAAAAGGGGAAGGAAAGGTTTTAGGGGTGGGAAGAGGAACAGGAGAATATTCTACTCATTGTTTTATGCGTCAGACTATAGGGAAGAGAGGCATTAACCAGTGTGGCTATATAGAGATCAAATTAATCTAGGATTTTCCAAAATTTATATGCGTAGTGATCCTTCATAAGGCTGACGGGGGAACCCATCAAAACAACAGAGATTTGTCAAACGGTTGTCAAGGGAGGTTCAGCATCATAGTAATTCGTCCAGGAAGACCATGTGTTTTTGAAATTCACTGGTTTGTCTTTGAGAAGAACTGTGATTCTTTCCATTCTATAGATTGACCAAACTTTAATGATAGTGGCTGAGAGCGAGGGGGGAGAGGTGTTTTTCTATAGAGCGGCAATTAAACATTTAGAGGCATTTAATATATGATTGATAAGTTTTTGCATAGAGCGACTAGTGCCCGGGAGCCGTCTAGGAAGAAGCGAGTATAGGGGGGACTCGGGCATTTTAACCAGTGTAATATCCTTGATGAGATTATGAATTTGTTGCCAATAAGATCATAATTTAGGGCAACACCACCAAACGTGCAACAGGGTACCCCGCAAACCGCACCCTCTCCAACATCTGTCGCTAGTAGTCTGAAAGATAGAGTGGAGACGAGAGGGGACCAAATACCATCTGTAGAAAATTTTGCAATGCCACAATTTCTTAAGAATTCTGCTAAAGTCCCGTTGTCATATTCTCCGCCATTGTTGGATCTCAAGACTTCTAGTTTCAGACCTGTTTGAGTCTCTACGAGGCTCTTGTATTCCGCAATTTTCTCTACGACTTCACTCTTGGCTCTTATGAAGTAGACATGTGTCATCCTTGTTGCGCCATCAATAAGTGTGAGAAAATATCTGTAGCCACTGACTGATTTCACCTCCATTGGACCACAAAAAATCAGTATGCACTAGAGCTAGGGGTGCTTCAGCTCTAGTTGCTGACTTGGGTAATGGGCAAAAAGTTTGCTTACGCTTTATGCAGCTTTCGCATGTCGGTCTCTCTGAACTGTTCACAATGATGCCTGTCACCATCCCATCAGCGAGCTTCTGGACGTTGTCATATCCCAGATGACCCAATCTCCTATGCCACAGCTCTATTGATTTACTGTTATCTGAAGCCGCCATCGCATGACATTCTTTGGTGTCTAGGACATAAAGCTGGTTACACCGGGTTGCTGTTGCAATTACAGTACCTTTCTGGTTTTTAACCACATATTTGTCCTCTGCGAATTTGGCCTCCTAACCTTTTCTCTCAAGGATGCTTATAGCGATAAGGTTGGTTCCCAACTCTGGTACATACAAGGCGTCTTGGATATACCATGGTCTTATCTGTGTGGAGTTTGTATGTTCTCCCTGAGTTTGTGTGAGTTTCCTCCGGGTGCTCTGGTTTCCTCCCACACTCCAAAAACATACTAGCAGGTTAATTGGCTGCTACTAAATTGCCCTTAGTTTCTTTTGGACTGTGTGTCTGTATGTTAGGGGATGTAGATTGTGAGCTCCAATGGGGCAGGGACTGATGTGAATGAGTTCTCTGTACAGCGCTGCAGAATTAGTGGCGCTATATAAATAAATTGATGATGATAATGATGATATTTGTGATGATGGTTTCACCTTTTATATTCAGGCGGGCTGCGATAGTCCCGATTTTTGTTGCAGTAAGAACTCTTCTACCGATTCCTTTTACTGTAACTGGATCACATGGTTTCAACTAACTGAACCATTCCTGATTGCAGCTGAAATGTGTTGTGGCCCCCGAGTCCATATACCAGTAGTCTTTCTTATGACTATCTGCTACATTCAATGCTGACTCATTAGGTTTTTCACGCTTCTTCTCTTGCGCACCACTTGAAACTTTTAGTCTGCATTCAGATGCTTTGTGCCCCATCTTATGACCTATGAAGCCTTTATACTTGAGCTTCTTGGACATCGCACCTTTTGTGAGTAGAACGGTACTCTCAGCATTTACCTCAACAGGAATTCTCTGTTTGAACTGCAGCAGCTTAGCTCTCACAATTTCTGTCGTTAACTTGGTATCGTTGGACTCTTTAGCTATTACAAGAAAATCATACTCTGGTATGAGATTCTGCAGCATCGCCATTTCCACTTCCTCGTCGTCCACCTGTGCTCCCACAGATGCCAATTGCTGGGATGTACTCATCCATGCTCTCACAAGTACTCAATTTAGTCCCATTCAGTGTATGCCTCAAGTTTATCCTTCTCATCAGACCTTTGTCCTCATACGCATTTTTCAGAGCAGTCCACATTTGATTTGCTGAATCTTTATCATTAATGATAGAATACACGCAGGGCCATCTTTTCCATTGGGCACGATGGGCAGGTGCCCGGGGGCCCCACGGGCAAGGGGGCTCCATAGGCAGGGCTCTTAATTAGAATAAATAATCCTGCAAAAGAAAAAACCTGCAAAAAAAAAACCTTCAAGGGTCACTGAGCAAGTACATCTATCTATATCTATATCTGTATCTCTATACATCTATATCTATATATATATCTATATATGTAGGGACCCCGGTGCACTCCTTTGCCCGGAGGTCCATAATGTTGTTAAGATGGCCCTGAATACACGTGCTGTTCTACAGCTAGGCTATGGTTGCCATGGCTCTATTCACCACATCAGCATTTGGACTGTCACCCGGATCTACTGTGATTTTACACAACTTCTCCCGCATTAATTGCATTTGCATTGCAAATTTCCACGTTGCATCATTTTCAGAACCCTTTAATTTTGCAAGGTTCATACTGGTGCCTGAGCTGTGCATTTTTCATTGTGTACTGAATAAAGGACTATTCTTCCAAAATAAAAGCTTCCTTTGATTCTCTTGCAATTCTGTTATCATTATTTAAGTTTTAAGCGTTTACTTTAACGCACAGTGCTGGGCCCATAACCTGTTGGTTATACTTTCTGATGTTACTAAAGGTGTTCAGCAGTGATAATGTGGATGTTAAGCCACAACGCTTTTGTAACTTAAACAGGTTGCTGTTTAGTTAAAGATGATAACAACAGATGAATGCAGTTACAGTTGCTTGTAGTACAGTAGTATTCAGCAGTAACAACAGTTGCAGCAATTAGGCAATACAGATTATATATGCAGTGCACACTTGTATGTAGATATGCTGGTGGTGATGCACTCTTATATATATACAAGTTAACCCGTGCATGATACTCATGCATTCTAGTCAAATCATGCTACTTAAGGTGTTAAAAAGGTTCTTGTCATGCACTTGGGCCTAGCCCAGGCCTCCTCAGGGGAAGAGCGTTACTTCCCGATGCAAGCGCCCTTTTTTAACGTGGTTTTGTCCACATGTCACCACCTCATCATTTTTCTCCATCACCTCATCCTTCATCTTCATCGCCACATCCTTCATCAAGCTACTTAAGGTGTTAAAAACTCCCCACCGTCACCCCCGGCAACCACCAACCACTCCCAACTGTCACTTCTCCTTCAAGAAATATATAGGTCAGTGTATAACTCTGCCCAGCAGGTGGCGCTGCAGCTTGTTTTTTTTTTCCACACACGCCACTAGGCATTTATATAGTAGATACAGATGCAGTTGCAGGCAGGACTCTTTGTATATACTGCACAGCCGTGCAGTTTATTATTGTGGCAAACTCCTCTTATTACTTTATGGAGCCTCCGGTTCACAGTTTAAACACTTTGGGGGACTTATATTATACTAGGTGCGTACCTCCTAGTGCTGCACCCGTTCTCTTCAGTGTCTCAATGGAAGTGCGGCGTGAAAAGCTGAACTCCGGTTTCGGAGGTCTGGGCATGCGCAGTAGAGCAAATTGGACATTGGAGTCCTGCCCCACTTCCTGCTTCCTCCTAGACCACCAGGGAAAGTAGCAGTTGCCATAGCAACTACGGGAGACGGAGAGTAAGCGCTCCTGTACACTAACAGTTTTGTGGAGGGCCCAAACAAACCAAGCACTTCAGCCACAAAAGTAGCACTCCTTGTCGCTGAAGTGCTTGGTTTGTTAAACTGTGCATGTCCTTTTTAAGATCCAACATAAGGGTGGCTGGGAGGTCCATCTTGCACCAATTGTCTTTCCTGACACTGCTGTGTGGCACTGGCAGTATTTCCTAGAAGTGATATAAACTGCTGTGTGTTTGTGCCATTGCTCTAATCAGCCTTTTGCTGCAGACTTACAGTTCATTGACAGCACTGTTATCTTGTTTTGTGGGGGCCCAAACAACATTGCTCTGTCACTTTTCATCCAGCCAGCTCGCTGCAGTCTTTGGCCAAAAGTATATGAAAATAATATTGTGACCTGTGAGGTGGTCAAAATTGACTGGAAATGACTGAAAATTAGTGTTATTGAGGTTAATAATAATGTAGGAACAAAATAGAGCAAAATTATGTGATTTTAGCATATTTTAGCAATTTTTCTAAAAAATACAGATCCAAAACCAAAACCAAAACACATGAGGACGGTTTAGCCAAAGCCAAAACACAAACTTAATACAGATCTAAAACCAACACCAAAACACAGGGGTCAGTGAACATCTCTAATATATATATGTATTTATAACCTGACACCCTTACCACATCCCTTCCCCCTGTCATGTTTATCTTCTAGTTTTTTAATGTATACTAATAATTAGCAACAATAAATACATTTTAATAAATGATCTGAAATGTCACAACTTTAAGTAATAACATAAGAGTTGTGTGCCAAACCCACACCAATCAATTAGACAACTGAATGATACAATGCATGAGTTAAAGTTATATTAACCAGTTCTCTAAACCAAAGAACATACAATATGACATTGCTATATGTCCCATTAAAGATTGGAGTCCCTGATATACTCTTAAAGTGCACATTGAAGTCATTGTGAAGTAAAAGTATTTTTTTTCTTAGTACCAGGATCACTTCTACCTTTAATAGAAAGGTGCCAAAATGGGTTCCATTGTTACTCCTTCATATAACATCTACATTGTGAAATATTACAATGAGCTTGGATGTATTGTGTTCCAGTCCTATGCTATAACACTTAAATGTTTCTAAATTTTGTATTTTGCTATTGGATAAGGGACCTAAAGTCCTTAATTTATGGCTCTGAATGTGGCACCTGAAAACAGCAGAGTCAATCAGAGACATTTATGAACTGGCTAAATACAGCAATAGATTCACTAGTACCATTGTGATGTCATGAAAGTGTTTTTCTCAACTATGTGCCTATTTGTACAAAAGTTGGCACTACTTTTCATGTGGAATAAGTCAGATTTGGAAGGTATGTTCCTGATCACAAAGGGCTAAGTACAATAATGCAGTTTACTATGTACTCAATCTATAAAAAGTTTATGTTTTGCAGTATAAAGTATGTTAATGCTTAGGAATGGATAAAAAGTGTGCCTAAATGAAGGAGGCAGAATAATTCAGTACTATTTCAGTAACTTCAATTATGTCCTTTGTTTTCACATAGGTGCAATGTGCAACTGTATGCGCACATATACCACTCATTTAAGAAAATAAATTTTAAATATTTGCTGTACTCATTTTATTGATCTTTTCAGACCGCCCCACCACTCTCAACATTTAACATTTTCTTGAATAAAAAAATATTTAAAAAAATGTTCTCGTTAACAGGTAAAATCCTGAAATCCTGAATTCACATCAAACAATTTGGTTTTCATGCCGTTGAACCAGTGCCACTAATTTACAGTTATTATATGTAGAAAATCTGCCAGCCTATGTTTAATGACATGAATGTTATTATATGTGTGCTTATTTTGACCCTTAAAAATGTCCCACTCAAACTTACCTTGTCTCAGGTGGAAGACTGTATGTTGCTGCAGGTGGGGGATTGTTTCTATAATTTTTTAACCAAAACACATTTTTACTAGCAGGTGTGTGATTAGGCATTTGTGGAACCCATAGCAATATTTTGTGATGGCCTCTGTATACATGTAGCAGACAATTTCTCACCTTATCTGGCTTACTGAAGCTCCCTCTATTGATCACTCAGTGGTTGCTGTTATAGTAATCAGGAATCAGCATACACTGTTAACCAATTACAGATTTCTTTTATGACCTCAGCCACAGCCTGATTATTAGTGGGAGCTTCAGTAAGCCAGAGTAGGTCATAAATTGCCTGCAGACCCACTGCTGCTGCATTTGCTTTGGCAGGGGAGGCAGCTCCAGATACGGCCCATAGCAGTTACACTCCTTACTCCCTGTGTGGCATGTCCGTAGGAGTTAGTGATGGCTGTGCTTTAGAGCAGCTCTGAACCTTACTTCCTACATAATCAAGGATTCTCATCACACAGAGGACAGGGTCATTTATAACATCTACTAAATACCATCTTAGTTAAGCTGCTGTACCCAGTGAGTGTGACTGTCATAGCTGTCATCTGTCATTGATATTGCCATCTCTGCTCCTCTTTTAGTGATCCCCACTGCCTCCTTGGTCACAGTAGCTGCTGCTGATCATGGAGAACAACTGTATACAGCAATGAGCATGGTACTATGGAAAAACCAAGCTGGTAAATAGCAAAAAGAGCACCCAAAAGTCTTCTCTAGAACAAGAGGAAGGAGGGTAGTTAAAATAAATGGTGAAGGACAGTTATTGTTGTAGAAGATGACTGTTGTAAGATTTCTGCAGTAACTCATAAAGTGTTTACTCACCATAACATACATAACAAGAATGCAGAACAGAGAACAGGAAATTCCCAGCATGCCTAGCCCCATGACCTCACTTCCTGCCTGGCTCTGGAAGGTCATACATTTACACCCTATTCTTCATGTCTACACCTCCTTTGTCTACCTCAAATGTACTTTCAAGATTTCAAGTTATATTTGTGTGATTTTGATTTTTTGATTTAATTTTATACACACATTGGATCCTTTTTTCTTTAAAGGGTCAGTAGTTTGTGATAACCAGAGGTTATATACTGTATTGTACTGGCTCTGCTGGTCAGCGTTTTATAAATAATAATAATTATAACAAGTTTCGTCAATGCGACCTCGTGTTCAATCAATGTACTATGTGCTCTCAGTTTCATGTGCACTCCTCAAAGCACTTACAGCAGTAGGAGGTGCACAGTGGTTGGTCAGTGCATGATGCAATCATTGTGCGTCTCCTTCTATATCACTGTATTGCAGCATGTCGGTGACAGCAGGTGGCACTTGGTGCAAAGGAACATGGATTTTTCTTTCCTCTCTCTTGCCCCATTGTCACCCGTACACTCCTCAGTACTTTGATGCAGAAAGAGGCTCTGACTAATCACTATACCCCTGCTCCAGCTATAATTTTATTAAGAATCACTTTTGACAGCTGTTTACAAAAATTCCCCAAAATACATAATAAGTAAGAGTTTATTGGAAATTATCATTATAGGAACACATTCTTATGATAAATTCATCCCTGTGTGTTCCGTTAGTATGAAACAAGGCCAATGTAATAATGAATGGACACAGACCTGCCTGAGCTCTTAATATAGCTTATAACACGGAGATTCCACTAATAAAGATTGGCCTTTCACATAACACAGAAATATACTGCAACCCCTTGGTTATCAAAGTTAGTTAAAAGGGCCAAACAGTGTTTAAAGAAGAGGCCACTCATTTTCCCATATAACTATTAATTTTTAGGGCACACAAGCCAAAACAACCAAAGGCAATTACACATGGTAAAATGATTAAATCAGTGTCACTTTAGGGAGGCCATGAATTGCAGTCCTTAAGTGTAAGTCACTGAATCTAATTTGTTCAGGGTCAATGGATATTATGTAATTTTATTAAATACAAAGGTTAGGGGTCGCATATAAAATTCACATTCATGATATGCAGCAAAGAATAATTAATACACGTTCATATATTTCTCTACTATAATATGTGTGCAATTGTAACATAATTAGAATATTGCAGTTTGAAAAATAAACATTATAATGCCCTTCGGATTCAGCAACAGCTAAAGCCTTTTCAGCATAGCCCAAGATGACAGTGACTATATGAATGATATCTTCTCCACTGTCTATCATGGACACAGCAACTCCCTACACAATTTACATCTTATTACATTGATGACACCCTGGAACAAGATGTCAAAATTACAATATTTATGCAGTACTTTGTTATCTTAGTTAATTGGCAGATAAGACATAGGTTACGATTTATCAAAGGTTTGCAGCCATCAAGGGCAGCTGCTAAGCCGAATGCCATTTTTCTGACGGCGTTTCAAGACATCTTTATATATTCAGTTACTATAACATTTTTTCTTTTTCCATTCTGCAATTGTCTATTGTAGAACCTAAGCTGCCATCACAGAGTACATAATTATAGCTATCTATGTACAGTTTCATTTTACTTATGAATGCATATAGCATTTAATTGTGTGCAATATACTGTATTTGAAAATGGTTTAATTAACTTGAGCTGTATAGTTATGATTGTGCAATACAAATCAACATAGAATTGTAGATCATTTGAATAGTATCCAGTGACTTATATCTAAATGATTTCTGCATAATAATCATAGAAAAAATTGGTTGGCACTTAGCAGTCAATATTGTTATCACACATTTGGGGGATTTCAATTGAGCATGCTTTTTTACTGGCATTACAGTAAATTGTACCGCTAACTTTTGTTTACACATCTATGGGGCACGAGCAAAAGTCGTCAGTGTTTTCACAAAAAAAAATAATTGTCGAGAAGTGTCTTGCACCCGTTGTGATTTGTTTTTAGCATTGAATTTGCCCCAATGAATTACTTTATTAATAATATTACTGAAGACATCAGATATAATACTGCATATATTCTCTGTTACAGATATCCAACATCGTACATCATAACCTGTGACATCAGCAATTTAGCAATAGTCTTCATCAAATTTGAAGGAAATACATAGGGCCTAATCACCCAATAGGATGATCAAGCTGCACCCCCCAGGACCCAGTGCCGGCAGAATTTGCATAATTTTACCAAGTGTTGTTTTTTTTAATGTCAGTGATCGCTAGTCGGTTTTTCCCTTGGTCATCGGGACGGCACCTGGTCTAAAGGAGCGGTCTCGACTGTCACTATGCAGCAAAGTAGCAAACAGTAAATCCAATGCTATTAGCCCATCTCACAAGACTAGACTAAGTACATCCTGCTCCCACACTAACAGGGTAGCTAACACCAAACGCATGTGCTGATGGCTGCCTGCTAGCAAGAAAGGACAATAAAGTTTTTGCTGGAGACTGAAAAAGAAAAGGAGCAGAGCCAGAAGAGAGGATGGTATGGTTAACCTACTGCTTAAATATCATGAGCAAAGGTGGAGATGATACATTGTTTGGGGATGGAGATTGATGGCTGAGGGGTAGTGATAAAATGGCTGGTGGGGGGGTCAAGAACTGGCCACTGGTTGTTGATAGCTAAGGGGGTGATGAGTTGGCTATGGGGTGATGAATTGGCTGGGGGGAAGGTTAATGAAATGGCTGGGGTTGTCATAAATTGGCTGCTGGAAGTTCATAAAATGGATGAGGGTGGGTGATGAAATGGCTGGGGGGTTTCATAAACTGTCTTCCGATCTAAATGTCTGGGGGGGAATTGGTTTGGGGATGGGTGGTTGGATGGCTGTTGAAATCGCTGGGGGATCCTAAATTGGCCATTGGGGGGAGTGATGAATGAAATGGCAAGGGGGGGTCGATGAGTCGGCCGGTGGGCGGACATGATCAATGTATTGTGTGGTAAGGATGCTCTCTGTAAATATATGCCTGTATTAAGGTGCCTGTCAGGTTAGCGCACGAATAGATGAGTGAGATCCTGCTGTCTCGACTGGTATTGGCTAGACTTCTGTTGGCTAGACTTCCCTAGAGGCACGGAGTCTAACAAGGTTGAAGGTATTCACCAGAGACTCCCGTAAGGGAATTTGGGCTTCAGCGACTTCCACCCTGCAGGTCGCGGCCCTCCAGGGAAGTTCCCAGTGAGACAGATGGAGAACAGATTGAATAGCAGAAGAAAACCAATTCGGACATCAAATGGTGATAATAAAGATTACCACTTTATTATAAAATATAATACACTGAATATATAGTATATATACTATAATATAGTTCAGTGAAGGTTGAATAAACTGTAGATGATGATCAGGATAATATACAAAGAGTAGGAACCTTCAGTAAAATTCAATAACGCAGACTGAATGCCTAATAAGCAAAGTCACCACTTATCACCACTTATACCACTAAGGAGTGGAACATAATACAAGTTCAATGAAGTTACTGGAGATGAACTGATCAATGAAATCCAGATATCAGCAGCGATGAATCGCTGCTCACTACATAGATGTAAAATGAGCCAGCACTAGACAACGATGTTGATAGGGTAGATAGCAAGTGTTGTTCCCATGGCAGGTACAGTGAGGTCATCAGAGTCAGGTATATACAGCAACGATGAGCCACAGCTTACCACAAGGATGTGGAACGAAACAGCAGTAGTCAGCGGTGTAGCCAGGATAGATGACAGGCGTTGATCTTAACAATTGCCACGATACTGGAACTGGTGCACAAGGATCAGCATAGTCCAAATATATACAGCAATGATGGGCCACAGCTTACCACAGGGATATGGAACAAGGCAGCAATAGTCAATAGTGCAGACCGAGTAGGTAGCGGGTGTCAATCACAGCGATTACCACAACTGGTGAACAGAGATCAGCAGAGTCCAGATCTATACAGCAACAATGAACCACAGCTTACCACAGGGTTGTGGAACGAAACAACAGTAGTCAGCGGTGCAGACAGGATGAATAGCGGGCATTGCTCATAACGATTACCACAATTGTGGAACTAGTGTATAGCTATTAGCAGAGTCCAGACACACAGCAGCGATGAACCACAGCTTACCACAGGGATGTGGAACACAGCAGCAGTAGTCAGTGGTGAAGGCCGAGTAGGCAGTGGATGTTGATCACAGCGATTACCACAGGTAAGCAGAACAGGTGCGCAGAGGTCAGCGGAGTCCAGACACAGCAGCGATGAAGCCCAGCTTACCACAGAGATGTGGAACACAGCAGCAGTAGTCAGTGATGAAGGCCGAGTAAGCAGTGGATGTTGATCACAGCGATTACCACAGGTAAGCAGAACAGGTGCGCAGAGGTCAGCGGAGTCCAGACACAGCAGCGATGAAGCCCAGCTTACCACAGGGATGTGGAACACAGCAGCAGTAGTCAGTGGTGAAGGCCGAGTAAGCAGTGGATGTTGATCACAGCGATTACCACAGGTAAGCAGAACAGGTGCGCAGAGGTCAGCGGAGTCCAGACACAGCAGCGATGAAGCCCAGCTTACCACAGGGATGTGGAACACAGCAGCAGTAGTCAGTGGTGCAGGCCGAGTAGGCAGTGGATGTTGATCACAGCGATTACCACAGGTAAGCAGAACAGGTGCGCAGAGGTCAGCGGAGTCCAGACACATAGCAGCGATGAAGCCCAGCTTACCACAGAGATGTGGAACACAGCAGCAGTAGTCAGTGGTGCAGGCCGAGTAGGCAGTGGATGTTGATCACAGCGATTACCACAGGTAAGCAGAACAGGTGCGCAGAGGTCAGCGGAGTCCAGACACATAGCAGCGATGAAGCCCAGCTTACCACAGAGATGTGGAACACGGCAGCAGTAGTCAGTGGTGAAGGCCGAGTAGGCAGTGGATGTTGATCACAGCGATTACCACAGGTAAGCGGACCAGGTGCGCAGATGTCAGCGGAGTCCAGACACACAACAGCGATGAAGCACAGCTTACCACAGGGATGTGGAACGAAACTGCAGTAGTCAGCGGTGCAGACAGGATGAATAGCGGGCGTTGATCATAACGATTACCACGGTAGTGGAACAGGTGCGCAGAGGTCTGTGGAGTCCAGACACATGGCAGCGATGAAGCACAGCTTACCACAGAGATGTGAAATACAGGGGGGCATCCGAATCAGGTCAGGTATGACTTGAAGAACCAGCAATGAAAGGATGAAAGGAGGGGCCTTATAAAGGGAAACTGACCAATGGCAGAACTGAACATGCAGGTGAGATAATCACAGGTATAAGGCATAGCTGACAGCCTGTACTAAGAAGAGAGATTTAAAGTGATAGTCAGTGTTTAGAGGCTCGGGTGGAGATACCCAGAGAACGGAGTGTGACAGGGCCATAATGGATTTGCCTATAATGGAATATTGTGTTTGAACAGCCTAATCATTCATAGTTTGTTAACATTTTGCACTAGAATACAATTTTTGCAAATTTTCAATACAGGACTCCAGAAGAAAGCCACCTGACAATAAAGTTCCAAGAACAAGCAAGAGAGAACTTCAGGTAGTCAACGTTGCAATTTTAGTTAAGAAAGAGTGGCATAATTTGCCTAAATTTAAATGTAAATGCTAAATTTTGCAGTAAAAAGTTCTGTCAACATGTAGCTCCCTATGTGTGCAGTACAATAATTTATTATGTTTGCAGACTGAAGTGTGTTTTATGTATTAATAAAGATTTCATAATCTTGTAAGACTGGAGACTTTATTGAAAACAAGATTCTGCCAGTGCAAATAATATATATTGCAGCAGTGAAGGATTTGTGCCTATTTATTTACATAACATATGTATATATAGTGGTGGAAGTGGGCTGGTTTACGGTGGTATGCCATACAGCCACTCCTACTGTCTTCAAAATACATTTTGCATCAGCAATCAATATTTAAATCTGTAGTAAATTTAGACACATAACTACATATTTGTTGGTGGGGGTGGCTACTAGTGTATTAGCCTAGGGTGGCTGGAACCCTTAATCAGGCCATATAGTGTGTGTTACATTAAAGTGTGTAGTTGTGGGGTCCTCACATTGGCGTTTTAAATGCACATTCCTCTATGTCGCTGTTTAAAGTGACGTCATCATGAAGTGCTACCAAGCTCTGTCATAAGAACTTCTAGCTATCAGCATGCCGCTCTTTTCGCAAATCTGCTTTGTAGGTTTCCAGGTAAGTCTGTATTGTCTTCTTGTCGTTTTTACAGTTATCGTTTTTTTTCCCCTCGTCGTCGGTGTAAATACTGTCGGGTAAACGTACCTGTCTTTCTGACTCAGAATTCTGCTAATAACAACCTTGTTGCTCTCTACCTCCTAATGTGTTCTGTCCTCTCAATCGGGCAAGTGCTAGATCAACAACTGCTACTATCCGAGCTTAAGTCCTGGAGGCCACCAAGTTCTTTGGAACATAAGATCCTCAGAAAGGGGGCTGCTAAAGGTGAACATCTTGCAAAGTGGTTCTAACAGTTGAGGATCTCACGATACTCTGCCCTTAATATTTTCACCAGCCAAAAAATTACTGAACCTGACACATGGAGGTACATCAACCATTCCCTGCTCAGAAACTGGTTAGCCAGATGCAAACCTTGTCACATGTGGTTCAGAAGTTGTATCAGCATATGAAGATGTAGCTATATTTCAAACTTAAACCCATCTAATCTGGCACAGAAAATCAGCATGTTGGTATTGTTATATCCTTGTTACAGAATGACCCTCAGACTTGGGCCTATGGATTTGATGCCGATAATCCTGCTTTATCATTTGTAGATGCCTTCTTCAGTGTCCTGGGGTGGAGGAATATTGCTCTGAGTTCTGTAGGTGGTCAGTGGACTCTGGATGGAATGACCTGGCTCTCCGTAGCCAATTCAGAATAGGACTTACTGACACCATGAAAAATGCGCTCGTACAATTTCCTGTTCCTGAGTCTCTGGATTCTCTCATGATTCTGTTTATTCGCATAGACAGAAGATAAAAGGAATGCCATCAAGAAAAAGAGTTGTGTGCATTTAACAACAGTTCTTTCTCTCCACCCTCGGGATTGTACTAGACCCCACGTTGGTTATTACCACATCTCTTATGAAAAGAAAATCAGGAGGTGTTCTCAAGCGCTATTTCTATATTGTTGCAGCAAAGGACATAGAGTTCGAGAGTGCCTGAAGAGGTCGGGAAACTTCAGGGCCTAGGTAAAGTTAGGGAGCATTCCCTAGGCTGGACAAGTTCATTGACTACTAACTCCCTCCAGATCATAGTAAGAATTTCTTCTCACATGGGACAATTTTCTCCAGCTGCTCTTGTGGATAGCAGGGCAGCAGGAAATTTTATCGATCAAGAAGTGGTTTGAAAATTTGAAATATCCACATTTTTATTGGAAACCTCATTCTTCATGTCTGGATTAGATGGAACTTTGACTCCTGGAGGACCTATTAGGCTTAAGACCATCCCTCTCACCTTACAGGTGGGATGCCTTCTACATTATCAAGTCTCCAAATCATCCCATAATTTTGGGGTTCCCATGGCTATTCCAACATAATCCACAGATTGATTGGTCCTGCAGACAAATCATTTGTTTGAGACATTCCTGTTCCCAGAGATTGGCTACTTCGGTGCGTAGTCCTGCTGCATACCGGGATTATGCAGACATGTATTGTAAAGATGCAGCAGACACTGTTCTGCCCATAGGTCATATGACAGAACAATTGACCTCATACTAGGGCCCAAACTACCTAAAGGCCAATTGTTCAATTTAGCTTCACCAGAACTCAAAGCTGTAGAGGAAAATCTGGCTAATGGTTTTATTAGGCCATATAAGTCCCCTTTAGGTGCTGGCCTAGTCTTCGTGGCAAAAAAAGATGGGGGATTGAAAACCTACATCAATAATAGAGGATTGAATCAGATTACTGTTAAAAACAGATATTCTCTCCCACTCATTCCTGAACTATTTAACCAAATAAAAGGGACAACTACCATCACCGAGACAGATTTAAGAGGTGCATACTACCTCATACGGATTTGACAGGAAGATGAGTGGAAGACAGCGTTCAATACCCACACCAGGCATTATGAATCTTTGGTCATGACCTTCAGACTAGGTAATTCCCATGCTGTTTTTCAAGAGTTGATTACTGATTCTAGGAGAGAATTTATAGGAAGGTTCATTGTAGTCTATCTGGAGCCACCCGTTCTTTACTACAATACTAAGGTCACGTTAATGCAGTCCTCCAGAAGTTAAGTGTGACACATTGCACCAGCTAACCTGCATTTTGGTGAATGTTCTTACCTGTTTCCCTTGGTTCTTACTCCCTGCATTCGCTTGTTGGTCTAAACTGAGCATGTGTACACCTGGTCTTTTCAAAACTTCCTGCATTCTCTTGATTATCTAATTGCCTGTGAGCTCTGTCTATTTAAAGCACCTGCTTCTCTACCAAGTTGCCAGATCTTCGGTCTCCTTACATATTAGGACGCTGATCTCTCTGGCTTCCATCTGCACATCAGTATCCTGTGTTACCTGTTCCACAATCAAGACTTGTGGTATTATTGCAAGAACCTTGTGCCTCATCATTGGTCCCGTTCTCAAGCTATTCACTTTCCAGGGATCTCAGTGCATCAGTTCTCTGCAGTTCACCACTTTTCAGTTGGTATCCTGTGTTACCTGATCCACGATCTAGACTTGCAGTATTGTTGCTGGAATCTCGTGCCTCATAATCAGTCCTGTTCTCAGCTATTCGCTAAAGACTTCTACGCTTCAGTTCACTGCTGTTCACTTGAACCTCTGCATTTATCTTCCAGCAGTCCTGGTCCACTGCATGGTTCCACCTCACCCCGCTCTAATCCCCCTAGGAGGACCGCGACCTGCAGCTAGAGAACAGCTAAGTCCATATACCATTGTGAGGATCCCTGGTGAATACCACTGTACCGTTAGACTCCGCACCTCTCTGTGGGGTAAGTCTATCTAGAGCGGGGCTTTGAGGCCTATTCCAAACTCAGGCTCCGTGACATTAAGAGAATACAAGCTGTTTGCTAAAATAGAAAAATGTGAATTTGATGTATCCCAAGTTACCTTCCTAGTGTAGATAATATCAGACAAAGGGTTTACCATGGATCCAAGTAAGTTACAGTCAGGCAATACAGGACTGGATCCAACCTTCTAATCTGAAAGTCCTACAGAGGTTTTTGGGCTTTGTCAATTATCGAAGGTTTATTAAGTTTTTTTCTATTATTGATGCCCCTCGCACTACTATGACATGTAAGGGTGCAGATACTTCTGCTTGGTTCCAAGAAGCCTTGGAAGCTTTCCTCACACTAAAAGAAGCATTCTGTAAGACACCAGTACTTGAGTACACTAACCTGGAACAACTTTTTATTATAGAGGTAGATGCTTTTGATCTGGGAGCTGGGGCAATTATCTCTCAAGTCAACACATTTGAAAAAAAATTACACCCTTGTGCTTTCTTGTCACGAAAATACTCTTCGGCAGAGATGAATTGTGAAGTTGGCAATAAAAAATTGTTGGCTGTCAAGTGGGTATTCGAGGAATGGAGATGTGAAGATACCGGGTTTATCTGGCCCAGTGCTACCCAGTACCTTCTAGGATTCGTATGGTCACTCAGGCAAAATGCAGTTATAAAAATACAACAGTATATTTATTGTCATACAAACAACACTAGAATATTATGTACACACAGTAAATAAATGCCAGGCAGATTTACCACATCATCTGTCCCTTACCCCAATAACTTAAGGAGATATTGTCACCTGCTGTCCAGACTTCATGACCCATGGATCCCTCTCAGCTGCATATATATACTCGAGTTAGAAAACGACAATTCAAAACTCCATTTTGCACCTTCCTGAATGAAATCCAAGCATGAACACCCTCCCCCCCTGGAGTTGTTCCTTATATATCACAGATCTAATTTCCACAGTCTTTCCCCTCCCTGGGCAAACCCCTGCATCTATTCTTCTTAACCATTGGTCAGTGCTGGACTAGGGGGGGGTTGGACAGGGGAGTGAAGATGAGCTGTCCTTTCAGAGAACCTCCCCTGTTAGATGGCCTGTCTGGACTAGCCTGGTGAGAACAATGGACACTAATTAGTTTTCCTAATCAGGCACATGGCAACCTGATCCCTACCCATATTCCCCCTGGCTTCATTTTAAAGACAATGAATAGCAACCTTACTTCAAGTTATCAATATACAATAAACAATATACATATGTACACTGAACTACAATGTCCCCTTAGCCACATGTTATTGGACAATGCAGTTGTAGTCTGGTGAGCTGGGGAACAAACAGCATAGGCTATAAAAAGTACTATAATCCACATTATGTGAGAAATGAGACATGCTCACAGGGTTATCAAACTCATTTCGTCACATATACCTCCCCTACTTTTTTAGCCTTTGTTCCCCAGTGGCTCCCTTGCTCCAAGTAAACCTTTCTCCCCCAAGTCCAAAATCTCTGGCCTGCTGTGGTTTCTCCTGGGTCTGATGGCAAGGTAGACAGCAGTACACAGTTCCTCAATCTCCCACCAGGGTCCCATGGCTGCAGGGATATCATCCCACCCAGCTGGAGTGGGGGTTTATGCTGCCCTGTGTCATAAAATGAGACAACAATAAAACTGGGGCACTCCGGTGCATACATCCATTGTATTACAATTGTAGTCCAACATCCCTTGGGTGCCTTATCCACCCTTAATTGCCCAACTGCAAATAGTCCCTTGGCCTGTCCTCTGTTTCTGGAGACCATGCTCCCCTCCCCCACATATTCGAGTGAAAACTGCCAAGTGGCAGGCAAACTTTCTGGCTCTTTGTCCGTTTGTTTCTGGCCAAGATCCAATCCCCCCTCCCCCAAACACTCAGGGGACAACTGCCCAGTGGCAGGCAAAGGTGGTGGCTCCATTAATTCTTTGCTTATGGGGAATCCTCTGTCCCCCTCCCAAACCACATGTGGGTGCCCCTGTAAGTATGTTGGTGTGCATCTCCCCTCCCCTGCTACCACATCCAACTGTTGCACTACTTCCCTCGCCTCTGGCGCATCGGGGTAGTGTGAATCCTCATTGGACACAGACTTGTCCTCCTGGCAGCAAAACAAACTGGATGGTCCAATGCAGGCCTCTGGTTTTGAGTCCTGGATTCCCAGATTTGGAGCTGGAGTGCGATGCTTCAAAGCTTGTGGGGCTGGTGAATCTTGCTGTGCTGGTGCCCTCTCAGACACCCACTCAGTAAACATCTCCTCATCTGCCAATTCTGCATTGGGGAGGGCATAAGTGTAGTTTTCCCAGGACCCCATGGTAGTGGCCTCTGACATGACAATTCCTTTATCCTCTCCCATTAATTCTGTCCTACAGTCTGTAAACATGATTTCTGCTGAGATCATATGTTGCGCAAGTTTATGATTCTCTTTTGCCACAATTGGGTACAGCTGTACATCACTTGCCCCGGAGAGTACACATGCGGTATCCTGCGTTACTTCATTAAACAAATTCTTTTCAGGCACAACAGGGATGGATAACTGGTCTTTTCTGTAATTCTGTTCTAACTCAGACACAGTCTCAGGTTCCAATAACACTGGCAAATTATCAGAAGATGCTACTACATGGTACTTACTTGGTAGCTCTTTTCCATCCAAGTCACCAAATGGGAGAATTTCTCCTAATCCTTTCTGAGTAGTCAGAGGTACAACATCCTCACCAAGCAGTTCTTCTCCAGACTCCCCCAAGATAGTAGCTTGGGCAACTGTATTTAATCCACTGAGATGGACTTCCCCCTGATTAACAGACTGAGCAGCCATCTTTTTAGAGTGTGATAAAAGATATTCCAATTGGCATTTTTCAGTATTCACTCGATAACACTGATCCTGCCACATTTCAGTGTCCGTAAATCCTTGCCGCCATACCTCATCCTCTGCTTCTTCAAAACTCTGTTGCAGACATTGCATTTGTTCCCAGAGAGGTATGTGGGGACCTAAAGTGAGCATCCATTTTCTATAAACACTAAAGGCATTGATGGGATTCTCCTGATCTTTTAACAAACGTTTCAGGATATCCATGTGTGTGCAGTACAGGTAAGGTACACCCCGGATCTGGCATTCCACTATCAGCTCCTCCATACTCATTGTCTCTAGTGGATCTGTAGAATCTGCTAATGGGACAGATTCTATTAATACATTTGCAGGGGATTCATCGATTCATCAGGCATGTCCCTGTGCTGTAATAGTCCATTTACATCTTGTTTGTACTGCTGATTATTGTTGTATCTGGATTCTCCCTTGGCCAGATTCTGCATAGTACAAATAACTTCATGTGTAAAATCATCCCATGCTGGTTCATCCCGAAAATTACAGGCACTTGCCTCCTCTTTCAACATTAGGAACACATCCAACAGGTTCTCCAATTTCTCCTGTAGACTGGCTCCTTTCCACATAATAATCTTTGGGCACTCCTCATCCCAATAATCCAAAATGTGCTGCATTGTGGTGGGGTGGTGCAACACATCCATATCTCCATCCTGCAGACACTCCCACAGTCCTTCATCCCAGTACGCCTTTCTCCTGGGTGTACTGGACTGCTTCATCCCTTCCTTTGGGAACTTTTGCAACACTGGGCTGTGATCTGCTCTCTTGTTCCTAGAGCTCACAGCCATTTTACTTCCAGGGATCACCTCACTGTGATTTCCCCTCTTTGAGACACGGTTCCATCTTCCGCTCTCCTCTGGCGGGGTGCGCTTCCCCTTATCAAATCGGCACTTAGGCGGCATCTTCCCTCGCCTAAAGCCCACAACGCTTTTCATGACACTTTCTACCATAAAGCCTTTAGGAGTAAGTTCAGGATAATGTGGTAACTGGTTTCTAGTGCTAACTGCTTTGCAGAGCCCTGGAATGTATCACGATACAGTTCCCCTGCAGCTCTACCCAGATAGGACCTGGGACTGAGTGACCCCACTGCTTGCCACCAAAATGTGAAGATACCGGGTTTATCTGGCCCAGTGCTACCCAGTACCTTCTAGGATTCGTATGGTCACTCAGGCAAAATGCAGTTATAAAAATACAACAGTATATTTATTGTCATACAAACAACACTAGAATATTATGTACACACAGTAAATAAATGCCAGGCAGATTTACCACATCATCTGTCCCTTACCCCAATAACTTAAGGAGATATTGTCACCTGCTGTCCAGACTTCATGACCCATGGATCCCTCTCAGCTGCATATATATACTCGAGTTAGAAAACGACAATTCAAAACTCCATTTTGCACCTTCCTGAATGAAATCCAAGCATGAACACCCTCCCCCCCTGGAGTTGTTCCTTATATATCACAGATCTAATTTCCACAGTCTTTCCCCTCCCTGGGCAAACCCCTGCATCTATTCTTCTTAACCATTGGTCAGTGCTGGACTAGGGGGGGGTTGGACAGGGGAGTGAAGATGAGCTGTCCTTTCAGAGAACCTCCCCTGTTAGATGGCCTGTCTGGACTAGCCTGGTGAGAACAATGGACACTAATTAGTTTTCCTAATCAGGCACATGGCAACCTGATCCCTACCCATATTCCCCCTGGCTTCATTTTAAAGACAATGAATAGCAACCTTACTTCAAGTTATCAATATACAATAAACAATATACATATGTACACTGAACTACAATGTCCCCTTAGCCACATGTTATTGGACAATGCAGTTGTAGTCTGGTGAGCTGGGGAACAAACAGCATAGGCTATAAAAAGTACTATAATCCACATTATGTGAGAAATGAGACATGCTCACAGGGTTATCAAACTCATTTCGTCACAGGAGACATTGGCTGGAAGGGGCAAAGCACACCATCACAGTATACTGACCCCAAAAACCTGAAGTATATAGAATCGGCTAAAAAGCTTAACCCCAGACAAATCTGGTGGGCTCTGTTCGTTTCCTAGTTCAATTACATTCCGACCTGGCACAAAGAATATGAAAGGAGATGCCCTTTCTAGATGTATGCTACAGCAACACGCAGAATACAAACCTCCTACTCCCATCCTTCCATCCACTAAAATCATAGCTGTCTTAACTCTTCATGTTATTAAGGGCCTCTCAAAGACAAGCCATATCTGGAACTCCATCTAATGTCCTTTTTGTTCCCAAGCATCTAAGACAGACTGTACTCAGAAAGTCTCATGAAAGTAAAGTGGCAGGTCATCCAGGAGTTGACAAAAATATACAAATTCTATATTTTTCTGTATGGTGGTTTTCCATGCAAAATGATACTAAAGAATTTGTTCGGTCTTGTGGGATCTGTGCTCAAAGCACAAGTCTAAGAAGACCACCCATGGGGTCCCTTATGCCAATTCCTATACCAAAAAAACAATGGTCATACATTTCCATGGACTTTATTGTTAACCTAACACCATATTATGGCCTTACCACTATTGGGGTGGTATTCGACAGCTTTAATAAAATGGCCCATTTTGTTCCTCTTCCAGATCTACCCTCAGTTAAGGAATTGGCCTCCTTGTTCATCCAAAACATATTAAAGCTGCATGGAATCCCTGCTACCATAATCTCTGACAATTTATTGCCAAATTTTGTAGATCATTCTGTTTGAATTTAGATTTGGCACTAAATTTCTCATTTGCATACCACCCTCAGACTAATGGGCAAACTGAAGAGTCAGTCAGGTGCTCATGCAATACCTTAGGTGTTATGTTTCTTATCTACATATCAACTGGGCTGAGACATTGCCATGGGCTCAGTTCGTCTAAAACAATACCCCTCATTTATCATCTGGAAAATCTCCTTTAGTCTATATCTATGGTAAACATCCCAAGGCATGTTCTTTTGCTGATTCCATGTCCATAGATAAGTTAGATACCAAAGTAACTGTGAAAAATCTCAAAAACATCTAGGAAAAAAGTACAAGCACCTCTTTCTCGGGTGGCGACACAATCGAAGCTCTTTTTCGATAAACATCTCAAGAACTGTATTTTTAAATTGGGGCGACAAGGTATGGTTCTCCCCCAAGAATATCTGTCTGAAAAAGTTTTTCAGACCATTTCAAGATCATTGCAAAAAAATCAATCCAGTGAGCTTTCAATTGGATCTAGCTCAGTCCTTAAGGATCCTCATTACATTTCATTGTGCTCTGTTAAAACCTGCATTTAAAACCGTGAAATTTAAACCAAGTACCAATATTCAGCCACCCCCTGTCTTAGTAGATTATCAAACAGAGTTTGAAGTTGAAAAGATTCTAGATGACAAGAATTTCCAAAAACAAATACATTACCTTGTCCATTGGAAGGGTTATGGATCAGAAGAAAGGTCCTGGGTTCCGGCCAGAGACCTTCATGCAAATAAACTGATTAATGATTTTCACAAAAGAAACCTTCTGAAACCTAAGCATTGGGGCCCTTTGACCCCTCCTCAAGAAGGGGGAGGGATGTTAAGAAATAGGATCATTTTCTGCAGTTCCTCTGATTCTGCTACTGCTAGTTGCTATGTTATAGCAACCAGCATTGCTTCATACTCTGGAAGCATCGGCTATACAATTACTGCTGAAGCCATGCAGCTAATCATCCAACAACTTCTATTTGGCTTTGCTGGCTTTATGAACCGCTTCCTGTTACCAGTCCAGTGCTGGTGATAGTCCCTATTTGACCTAGTGTGCCTTTGCACCGTGACCTGATTCTGTCTCTCTGTATTTGACCCTGGCTTGTTAAATGATTCTGCTGTCTTCTCCAGTCCTGACCTTTTAACTTGTTACACAGATTTTCTCTTATATCTCTAACTGTCCTGACCTCTGCTTTATTTGTACTCCGCATGAACCATTGGCTATCTGGCCCAAACTTCTGCTATTTACAGTCTGGTTGCTCACTACCTGCAACCGTGTGCTGTCCTCTCCACCGGGCAAGTGCAAGACTATTCGACATTAAACCTTGCCTGTCTGGCTCAGAGTTCTGCTAATAACATCCTGGTTGCTCACTACCTCCTACTGTGTTCTGTCCTCTCCACCGGGCAAGTTCTAGATCAACAACTGCTGCTACTCGAGATTAAGTTCTGGGGGCAACCGAGTACTGTGGAAAGTAACAAGTTCCTCTGAAAGATGGCTGCTATAGGTGAACATCTCGTAAAGCGGTTCTAGCAGTTCAGGATCTGCCCTTAACAGGTCCAAGAAATGCCATGTGATGAGCCTGTTGTCTAACTTTAAATGTTTAATTTTACTTGTATATTGGGGGCACTTGACAAAATTATTATTACTATTTTCATTTATTTATAAAGCTCAATAAATCACACAGCTCTGTACGTTAATTGGGTCATGATACAAATACATTCCATACAAGGACATAAAACAGAAGGTAATGATGACCCCGCCCAAATGTGTTTACAATCTAAGAGATATGAGAAAAAAATTGAAATATAAGTTTGCAAAATAACAATTGTAGTTGTTGGTCGGGAAAGGGAGTATGACTATTGTAAGGATGGAGCATTATCAGTCTCCAATATTAAGGCAGCCACTTATGACAAGCATTGTTCTGTAGTAGACTTTCACTGTCATGTTGCATGGTCACTAGCTTTTTGGTATCAAAGCCAAGAGCTGTCCCTGTACCTGTATCCTTCTTGAATTTGGTGTCAAATGGTGAGTTATTGAGTTGCATGGCCATCGGACTATCTTGGGCTTGTTGATACATCCTTGCACTCTCAGCTTGTGGTTATCCAACAGCCTATAGTAGCTATCTGAGAGGTGTTTTTCTTTGGCATTATGCTCACTGTTGGATATAGAGCCATGACACTTGTTCTCCATGTTCACAGACATGTAATCCTCAAAACAATCCTGTCCTTGGTGCGATGACCCTATTTAAATACTCTTTACACAAAAATAGTGATACCTACCACAGACATCTTGAGATAATTGGAGGTGACATCATACTGAAGGACTCATGGAGAAGGAAAAAGGGATTACATAAAGGACTCAATGGGAATAAGGGTTTGTTGAATACATTATATAACATTGGGGAATTTATTAATTTATTTAATTTGGTTCTAACTCTATGTGATACATTCACACCTGTGGTCCATATATCACTATTTTTGCTTACTGTGTAAGAGTGAAGTGGCACTGTGTGATATACTGTGGCTGCATTATATAGGGGTAATTATTTGTTTATTGATTTACTATGATGACACTCTTTGATACTGCATTGTGACTCTTTGACATTCCAAACTCTGGCTTCCTTTCCCTTAATACAGGCCAGAGCTCTAATCAAGGAACAAGTACTTGTGGATTTCATTCACTCACTGCCTTCCCACATTTTAGTTGTTATATATTTGTGGGGTGAAGATTATGCAGGAGGAAGGCACAGAGCTGATTTAAAGCTGTTTCTAACAGACATCCAAATGCAAAATATTAGATGATGATGATTATAGAAAACATTTGTTATTATGATTTATGTTTTAATTAAATTTAGTAATGCAAGTAAGGATGGAAGGTCAAAAAAGTCATCTCTATAAGGCACTAATAATTAAAATGATAACATTCCTTAAAGGTTCATTAAACCTAAAATGCAAGATGCTTTATTTCAAAATGCTGGAATAGCACACACACTCATACACACACAGATATAGTAAGGATTATATACATATGTAAAATACCTCACCATCACTAAGGATGATAGTTTACAGCAATATTACATACAATGTCACCAATTCCTTTTCAAAGGGACCATAGCTCTCAATATTTATTCACCTAATTTAATTAACTCATTCATTCTTACAGCTAATTTTCAGAGGGGTCTACCAATAGTGGAGGTTAACGTGCAATTTGTACCTGGGGTTAACCGACTAGGCATCTGGGTGCACAGCCAAGGTATTTTGTGCTGTTCTCCGAGTATGCTTTATGAATGATCTTCAGAGTCTTCTCCCATTCTCCATTGTTAGGAAGCCCAAGCTTCCCTCCAGAGATACACTCTTCCATGTATGCGCAGAGGTCTGCTACTTCCTCCCTTAGAGCTGTTCATTCTGTGACACAGGGATCCTTAACTACAACAGCATGTATTTTTTGGTTATACATGTATTTTATTTGTTTCTTAATTACAGCTTAAAAAAAGCTCAGATATTACATATAAACGTATACAGTCAAAAATGAGGGTTTACATGTTAATAAATATATTAAGAAATCACAATAAAGACTACAATATTAGAGCCAGAGCACCAACCTATGGATTCTTGGTTGTTCAACACTTTCTGTCCACCCATCTAACATTTGAACAGGTAATCCTAGGGGAAAGGGCCCCCATTTTCTGCATTAAGCACTTACAAAGAATTAAATCATTTGAACCGATTACAATGAATTATTTATGCTTCACTTTACTAGCATGATGTCAACAGAATTAGCAGTCCTATTAATTATACTGTGCTTTTACTAAGTGTGATTTCCTCGTTATCATTTTCTAAGAGGCAAAACGCATTTCAGAACATTGCTATCACAATAGGGCCATTTAGTAAGATTTATAGAAGTGTGTGGAATCATTGTAATGTAGGAGAACCAGCAACTGTGAGGATTCAATCAAACAGATTTATAGGGAGTACAGGAAATGAAGAGGACAATGCATTGTATTCGAAGCTAAGTAAAGCATTGTTTGTGATTATACAAGCCACTTGAAATTCAAGAAGAACATGCTAAGCAGAATAACTGGATTTTGCTTAGTAGAAATTCAACATCCACATATTAGTACATGAATGTCCTACTGCTATGACAGTGGATAATCGGAGCACATGTCTAGTTAAGGATTTCACAAATTGGGTTTCCTTTCCGTTGGGTATTTAACACGACGGTTTGTTTTGCACTTCTTTTTTTCTCATTTACATTGCTTCTTTTGTGCTTCCTCTGCTTCAGCCCTTCAAAACTATTATCATGTTCCAAGATGTGGTACTATAACAACACAATAGCAAGAATCAAGAGCTCTCCGACAAACCTAATACTGCAAACTTTGCACACTTAACAAGCTCTTCTTTTATACAATTAAGGGCATAGATAAATATTGACACACTAGATTATTTTCTAAATTTGTTTTGTGGAGTGCCTAAGAAATCAGATGTAGCAGTGTCCCCCTTCCTGATAACTCCAGTTCTTGACTAATAGAAACAAATAAAATAAGAACTTCTGTCCACAATGGGTTAGCAACATCCATTGTTGGCTAACACTAATCGGATTAAATTGGTTGCTAGCTCTACAGCTAGGAGTCTAAACTCATTCCGAAAATGTTCACATCTCAAGGGGATGTGCCTTTGTTGCTTTCCTCGGCCTCCCTATTTACATCACAGAGATAGAAAGCAGCAAGTACAGGCTTGAGATTATAGCAATGGCTTCTCACAATGCAGACAAAGCCTATCGCTGAGCAGTAGCGCGGGAATACAACACTGTTGTTGAACACCACAGAGCGGTATTATATGTACAGTATTTTCTGTCTTTTTATTGTTGTTTGCCGAATGTTTTTTTAGATGAAATCCCTGGTTTAAAAACGTAATAAGTTTTTATTGAGATTTAGGAACATAAAAAGGTTATACAAACATTTTCAACAGTATTTGTTCTGATTGGTCAATTATAAAGAAAATACAATCTCATGACATTATGTCAATATAAAGAATGAACATTTCTAATCTTATAAGGAAAGCTATTGATAACCTAGTACCAAAAACTAAAACACAAGCACAGGGGTGGGGAAGGTGTAAAAACAGAAGGAAAGGGTGGGAGGATAGCATAATAAGAACTCATAACGATATATCAATTAAGGTCTCAGCTAATCGATTAAAATATATCTAAATCTTATTTAAAACAATTTTGAAGAATAACCTAATCTAATAATCATATAGATGCCTTATATCTCTGTATCTATACATATATATATATATATATATATATATATATATATATATATACACATATACATATATATACACATACACATACATACATACATATACATACACACACATACACATAGCTCAGGTGGGTATGTTTAAGGCTGCAAAATCTGGAGAATCAATAAAATGCAACCAAGGACCCCAAATAATAGAATATGTTTCAAAAGAATCAGTAGTTGATAGATGTAGTTCCTCCATAGACCTATAATACTCTAATCTATTAATCCAGTCACGGATATTTGGTGGTGTAGTTGTTTTCCATCTTGCAGGTATAACTGCCTTAGCAGCCGATATCACAAATTTTAACAAAGATTTTTTAAAGCAGGATATAGACATATCTATTTTATTGAGGAGCCAGAATACTGGGGTATCGGGAATGGATTGGCCAAGTACAAGTTACAAAGAAGACATTCAGAAATTTGGAGAAAATGGAAAATGACCATTTAAAAAACGAGATCAATCCAGCAAATTAGCTTTCACATAAGAGGCATGATAAATATTATAAAGAATTATCACTTTGAAAAAATATTTTTGTACGTCAAAACTGGAGCAACTCATGTGAAGAGCAGCTGAAAGGCAAATTTAAAGGGTCCTTATATACATGTCA